>NC_139325.1:9885000-10047500 GCF_056507025.1 Lutjanus erythropterus
AGATTTAAAGTAGCCACTGATTTCCAAAACCTGGCTTGAAAGGCGAGAATGGAAAAGGGTGAGGATTTATGGATAAATTATACAGTGGATTTGTCAGTTAAAATATCGGAACTGTCTGGAGGACAAAGCCACATGCTGAGGATTAATGGTCGCTCTGGACCTTTGATTCGGCACCCTCTTTTCTCTGCCCTTGACAAATTGGATTTTGGGGATGGGAAGGTCGCCTGGCCCTTTGTGTCTCTTGACCGTTTTGGAGCAATTCATTATGCGGCGGGGTGAGGGAAAGTCTCCATGTGAGCAGGCCGGCCCTCTTTGCCTCTCCTCACAGCTGCTGGGAGAGCCCAACTCTCTCACACTCACTCACACACACACACACACACACTCCTACACTACCTTATAGTACAGCATCACCTCTCCGCACACACACACAGATACACACACATACACACTCCTCCCTCTTCCCCCCCACACACTTGCATCCTGAGCTGGAGAGGTCGGGAGGGGTGGAGGGGTTGGTTGTTGGTGGTGGTGGTGGTGGAGGGGGGCTACCTTGCCTCTCTGCACCATCACTAGAAAAGCCGGAGAGCATAATGCCACCGCGTCACTTTGAGGGCGGATATCGGCCGGTCCTCATCCTCCTCTCTTCTTCTTCCTCCTCCTCTTCCTCCTTCCCTTGCACTCTCCCATCACTCGGTTTCCATCAGTCTTCATGGTTCTGATCTCACCCCACGCCATGCAAGCCACCCGGGCGTCCACCACCGTCAGTGTGTTTGCGGACTGCAGCATCCCGGCCGGGCTCCGGATAGGACCGGTACCAGGGATCTTCAAACTTGGGAAGTACGTGTCGGACCGTAAAGAAGTTGGACCCAAGAAGAAGGTTGGTTTGAAACACTTTAAAAATGTTTATATATAAGTTTTAAATTTTATTTCATATTTTTTGGACATCCCCAAAAATGCGTCTCATTTTGAAATATCAAGTGTTTTGGACATTTAAAAACAAAAAACAAAAAAACGTTGTATTGCTATATTTTTTATGTTGTTTTATGTTTATTTATTTATTTATTTATTGCCAATCCAATTTTTCTAGAATAAAACAACCCTATTTTCTAACTATTTTAGTTTTTAGGAGCAAATTTTGCCCCACCAATTGTAAAACTGGAAATTGGAAACTATCTATAAATTTAATATCTAAAAATACTCTTTTTCGTTTCCTTTAAATTTGAAAATGTATAATAGTAAAAACGAACAGACTGTATTTGGATTTTAAAGCTGCACTGTCAAACTCCATCGGGCCTTTGGATATTAATTGGTTTGGCCTGTCAGGTTGGAAATAATTGAGCTCTATTAGTGGCCGACTTGTCAGTCTGTGCTTCTACTTAACCGGCCTAATGGGCTACCCGGGTCTGCTGTGTGGGATTTCATGCCCTCAGCCGCCTCACATTTCACTGCCTGGCGGGCCTGTTATCCCGATGAGCCGTTTAATTTTAATGTAATCCGGCCACAGAAAGATGCCACTGAGGCCGGGGCCGCAGCCTGCGGCTAGGAAAAAAAATAAAATAATGAAAACAGAAACAAAAATAAAATTAAACAAACTGCATTCATCTTATCTGAGTGGGAAAATTCAGATTAGCAGCAGTGTGGTTGTAAATTTTATTTTGAAAGTCCAGGGGACCGAACGTGTTGGCAGCATTAAAAAAAGTCTTCAGACACAAATATTAAAAGATAAGAAACTTTAATAAAATAAAACTTACTTTTAGTCATTATTACACACACACACACACACACACACACACACACACACACACACACACACACACACACACACACACAGGAGTAAACAATTTGCGGCCATAAGCGCATCTATAACCGCACCCTGTTATTGTTGAAGCTGTCAACGCTTGTGATTGATGCGTCTAAATGCTTGGCCCCGGGCTGCGGGCCGATCATCAGGTGCAATCTCTGTGTCAAATGTCGCGCTTCAATCTTTAATGCCCTTGAACAGTTTAGAAACGCTCTGACACTCCTCAAATCCGTTTCCCATATCAACTCAATTAGGCCCGTAGTGTCATTCTCTTTAGTAAATTATCACCAGAGCGGATAAAGACGCATTAAGCGCGTTTTGGTCATGCGTGGCCGCAGCACCTCCAGGTAATAAAGAAGCAGACGGGCATGTCCGACAGTGGAGGGGACAAAATTCGTTAAATGAAATGTAGATAAACAGATGAAACAATTAAAACTCTAAATGTGGGCATTTATAAATACAGGTTGGAAAGAAAATCTGAAATACTGCACTTTTTTTTTTAATTGGGTCAATGTTTTTAAAGGGTCTTGATGCTCATATTTCCCATCATACTGCAGTCAGTGCTCATTCTGACCGTTTGCTCGCTGCTTTAGATCCGCTTGGTTCGCGGAGAGTTCGTGGATGAGTCGGGCTGTCCCGTGCCAGACTGGATCGGACTCATCCGGGCCGCCAGGAACAGCCAAGAACAAAACCTGGAGGCTGTGTCGGACTTACCTGGCGGACAGGTGAAGTTTCATCTCAGCAGGCCTAAAGTGTCAAATATTTTTTTTCCTCTCCCCTTTTCGGACACTTAGATTAACGTCTATGCTTTTTTTTCTACCTGAAGATTTTCTACCGCGTTCTGAGAGAAATCCCAGCAGGAGAAGAGCTCAGTGTTTGGTACTCCAACGCTTTGGCCCAGTGGTACGACATCCCCACGACAGCCACACCCACGCACGACGAGAAAGGTAAATCAGACTACTAATTAACCTTTTAAGGGGGGCATGGGGTGTCAGCCAAACCAGATGATTTTATATGGATGAATAATAATAATAATAATAATAATAATAATAATGATAATAATAATAATAATAATAATAATAATAATAATAATAATAAAGATTATTCGAAATACCACATGCATTTTCAGAAAGGCAGTTTAAATCTCTGTTTTGAAATTTGTTTTTCTTGGGCATAAAGATGTTGAATATTAATTCTGGTGTCAAACAGAGAGGGCTGACACTGACACATCATCGACATGTTCAGGGGTCCATCACTGCACAGTTAAATGACTGCCAATAGCCGTGATGTCTCTCTTTTATCGCTCAGAGATGGAAATCGATTGCCTGTTGTTTATTTTTCCTCAGGCAGCCTATTTATTTTTTGTTATTTATTAATTTCTTTAACGCACAGTCGAGAAAAACATCACGTTTTTAATGAAATAAAAATAAAATAATCTATTTTGGGGAAGATTTCGTTTAAATAAAATAATGGAAATATTGCTTGAGGCCCACACTGATTCGATCAGTATTTATGAAGGTGTAGCCTTTAATTATTTGGTGTAGGCTAAATAATAATTAAATATTAACCAGTAAAAAATAATCAATTTGCAAGGGTATTGAGACATCACATAATTAATTAGGCGTTATAGTCCAATCTCTGCTTTAATGATTACAAATATCGTTTCCTGTTAGGATTTTTAATCTGTATGTCTGGGCTTGTAATGATAATTTAGCGTTAGCGCTTGGGGATTATTTCCTAATCCTGGCAAAACACCAGCTCAGCAGGATCTAATCCGTTTAAAAGAGAGAGAGAGAAAAGATTATTATCAACAGATACTTTGGAGGGGATTCCATCAATTGACGATGAATTTAGGATTGTACATTTTAGTTGGGGCCTGGTGGGGCCTCTTATCTTAATGATTAAACGTTAAAAATGCAGACGCTTGAAATGATATCAAACTTCTGTGGAGAGAGAAAAAATAATTATATTAAAGTAATTACGGTGCTTGAAACATTGTGTTAAAAAAGCAATTAAAACAGAAGCTGGCGGCCGTGGAAGAAGACGACACTGGTGATTCAGTTGCGAGACGGAGGTTAACAAATGTCATCGCGTCGTTAATATTCATGTATTCAAAAGCAAATAAATTCAAAAACAAGTGCTTCACGGTAAATTAGGTGGGTGCGTCAAGGTATTGTGGCCTAATGAATGCTAACTTTTATGTGGGGTGTATATTGCCCTGATTCTCCGGCCCAACACACCGTGTGCGCTCCTGGACATACGCTCGCTCCCATTATTAGGCGTCAACAGATGGGCCCGAGCCATTGTTTCTGGAGACTTGCGATTTCAAGCAACAGCTGCTGTCACTTCCACGGGAAAGAGCGCAGAGAAGGGAAAGTCCCGCATTCAATGCATCGGTTTGTGAACGCCAGATTGGGCAGGGCGTTTGCTCTTTTGATGGCGATCATAAACAATGGCCCGTATGAGGATTACAAAATCATTACATCTATATTAACCTCTGAGTGCTCGTCTGGGGGTCATTGAGATGGCTTCCTGGGTCTATTACCATTTGGCACCAGATCTTAGAAGCCGGGTCACATCCATTAGGACTGAATTTAAATCTAAGGTGATGCGCAGCAGTGGCTCACGAAAATGAGATTCTTTAAAGGGACGTTTTCAAGGGAATATTGGTTCATTTAATATGAAAATCTCACCATTTTGATGGCAATGCAGTGCAAAATGTATTTTCTATGACATCATACGCTCTATTAAATTTATGTGCGTGTGTTGTGTTTAGTTATGGTGCTATTAGGAGAAGAGGGGATCACAGGTCTTTCCTCTACAGGTTACCAAACCTGTTATTTTCATTTTACGCACGGATCTGGCTTTTTACGCATGGGCTTATATTGTAAACTACAGACTACTTGAAAGTCTGTACTCCAGCAAAAGTAGTTTTACACTACTGAAATATCACTTAACTACAGGTAAAACTACTGGTGCTAAAAAAAAATCCTAATTAAAAGTACAAATTATTAAAAAGCTGCGAAGGATATTAATCACCTTTTAACCATTGGTGTTTTTAGTGACAAGATTTTTAGGATGTCTTCCCCAACATTTACAGGTGTACATCAACCAATTAACTCTGCCAATCACATGATATTTATTAACATTTATTCACACTACAGCCCCACTAATATAACTAAGACAGTACGGGATACAGTTACACAAAGCATACCCCTGCGCTTTTTTTTTTTGGCTGTATGTCATGGTTTTTATTTGCCCATTTTGCCTCATTTTCAACAAAAATGCAACCTAAAGGTGTGAATATTAATTCAAAGTGTGGGCCTACTCAGATTTTTAAAGTAACTAAGTAGATTACATAGTGTAATGCATACTTACCTATGCGTAAAATTGCATACAAAAAATAAAGGTACCCCAGTAGTAATCTGAGTAATTGTAATTCGTTACTTCTACCCCTGTAGCACCTGTTTCAATGTTGTGTTGTGTGACTTAATGATCTGCGTTCATCTCATCATTAATGTCATATTTGTCTCTACAGGTGAGGAGCGCTACATCTGCTGGTACTGCTGGAGAATATTCAAATACCCGAACACACTCAAGGCCCACGTCCACTTCCACTGCGCGCTGAGTAACGGGAGGGGTTTCGTGAGCAGTGAGCAGGCCAGGGGCACCGAGACTTTCAGCAGGTCGCCAAGGTCTGGAGACATCCCCAACACCTCCACCTCACCTCGCAGCGCGCACAGCACCTCAGACTCTGGAAGGCGGGCGGTGTCCTCCTCCTCCTCACCGTTTTTAAACAAAACAAAGAAAAGCAGCACAGAGGAGCAGGATCGGGCCCTCGACATGAGCGTCACCTCAGGCAGAAACCAGGGACACATTCTCGGCCTCGGCGCCACATCCTCGGTGCTGAGCAGCATGGGCTTCCACCCGGGCGTGCGCTCGGCCTTCAAACCCACCGGCGTCTCCAAAGTCCCGAGCTCGGACGCGCCCAGAGAGGACGCGAACGGGAAGCTGAGCGGCCTCGGCTTCAGCAAACTCATCGGGAACATGAAACCAATACGTAACGTGGGCGAGGCAATAAACGGAGGAGGGGGTCACCCTCCCAAGTGCGCACCTGCCATTATGGACTCCGCATCTCCCATGGTGCCATGCACTAACGCAATCCGGGGCTTCCCGCTGCTGCCTCACGTGGAAGAGACGTCAGCCTTTAAACACGTGGAGAGCCGGATGCACTCCGGCCTCTCTCCATCTCGTTACCCCCAGATGCCCCCTGGACTCCACTTTGAGAGGTTCTCCCTCCCTCACTTCGACGGGGTCAAGACGTACGGTGGAGACTGTAATATTCCCATCATGCCCTTCACCGTGTATAACGGGGAGCTTCTGTACAGCTCACCGTACTACCCGCTCAAATTCCACTTCAGCAACCTCCTTAAGTATCCAGACTCCATGTCTTACTTTGGTGCGCCCTCCTTGAGCCAAGATCTGGGCTCGATCACCAACATAGACAGAGAGATCGCCATGCACACGCAGCAGCTGTCCGAGATCGCCGCGGAGAAGAACCGCACCAGACTGGACTCGATGCCCGCAGGCAGCGCCAGCAACGCGGGGTCAGGCAAACCCAAAAAGGGGCACCTGTGTCTGTACTGTGGCAAGCTGTATTCCAGGAAATACGGTCTGAAGATCCACATGAGGACTCACACTGGCTACAAGCCGCTCAAGTGCAAAGTGTGCTTTAGGCCGTTCGGAGACCCCAGCAACCTCAACAAACACATCCGGCTGCACGCAGAGGGCAACACGCCCTACAGGTGCGACTTCTGCGGCAAGGTGCTGGTGCGGAGGCGGGACCTGGAGAGGCACGTCAAGTCCAGACACCCCGGCCAGAGCGTCAAAAAGCTCGACGACAAGCCTGGAGGCCTGTTCGAGGACGCAGAGCACAAGAGCGACAATGACAGCGATGTGGACGTGTGCTTCACCGACGACCAGAGCGACCAAGAGTCGAGCAAAAATAATGACTGAGGTGTCCACATGTCCACAGATAGACATTCAGTTCTGTACACAACAAAACATGTCACTTAGTCTTGAATTTTGACAGTTTAGACACCGACCCAACCTGGATACGCGCCACCAATTGTTCCAAACTTAATAATTCGCAGTTGAAATGTTGTTCATATTTGTCTAAGCTGGTCCACCATGACACAGTCCCTAAAAACAAATCATTCATATATTTAGAAATCAGGCAGGTAAAATGTTCAGAGTCTTGCTCAAGGACACTTCAACAATGTTTCTCTAAGCATCTGTGGCCTTTGGATTTCGACACTCTTTCATAACCGTGCGGAAACAGTCAGCCAGACAGTTTTGTTTGTTTTAAATGCAAATTAACTGAATTGTTTTCATTTTTTTTTTGATGCAATCTGTCTTTTACATGGCATTTAAAAAAAAAATACTCTATCCTCCACAGAGCAATGAAAGCAACTGCACACAAAGCAAGAACAATAATCACTTGCAGACATTTTCAGTCGATTTAAGAAAAAAATAAAAGCTGTCAAGGCTGAATATGAGACGTCTTATGCTAGAAATATTTTACTGTAGTGTAAAAAAAGGTAACAAGACTGACTTTTGTAATATGTCTCCCCCTGAGGAAGGATATATGGGTTTGTAAAAGCTACTTAACTAAAGGCCTAATCCAAAAAATAAAAAAGAGCACTACATTCCATCAGACTTGTTAAGGACACATTCTGTGAAATTATGAGCTGCAAAAGAATATGAATCTTATTTTTTTGTGACTTAAAATGGGCCCATATTCCCTCCTAAACTGTCAGTTGCACTTTAAAAACAGCAATGGGCATTTCATCTCAACATAACAGATGCATCTTGATTATTATTATTATCCAACTTATTTCCTTGACTTCATTAAAGAACCCCTGCGCCTCACTGAATAACACGCTGTACTTAAATTTGCACTTTCTTGCCGAGGCGCAGCAGCAGCGGCGCCCAGTTTATTTAAGGAATTATTTCTAGAGAAAGAAAATTGTATTGATCGCAGTTATAGCCTATGTACAGAAGTGTAAAGTATGATATTTCACATTTCAGTGGAGAAGTGTTGTATACGTTTGTTTATAAGTGATATTGTCTATGAGCACAATATTTGACTCCTGTCCATTAAGTTGTTGGTTTTTTGGAATAAATTTAATTTAAAATATCACAAAAGTTGTTTGATGTCTTCTTCTTTTATCCGTGGGATGTTCAAGATTATTAACGACTATTTTCCCCCTGTTAAACTTGATTAAAGATATAGGTAAGGCTCAAGTATATGAAAAAAAAATGTTGCGAGTGTTTTGACAGATGTTGCAAGAGTGGGAATGGTAAATTTGGCATTTTATTTTAACTGTAAGAAATATATGATGTGATTTCCACTGGATTCTGTCAAACAAGTGTCTTAGGTCTGGATAAGGTGATTTGCTGGTCGGGGCATATCGCTTCACATTTTATTTTTAAATATGTATATTAAAACAAACAAACAAACAAACAAACAAACAAACACACAAAAAAAACCCCTCCAGTTACTACCATTTGGATATACGCTTAGCCATGTTGCGTTTGCCGTACCATTTCCATTAGTTATACAGCCCCGGTTCTATCTAATGTTCCTTAAGTTTGCTGTTTTGTTTTGTGTGACACAGTTAGCCTTTAGATTACAGCTGAACAGATGTAATGTGCAAACAGGGGAATAAGTTTTGTCGCACAGTGTTAAACTCTTGTTATGACGCAGTAATAAACCCGCATCGAGGCTCAGTCAGTCGGGCCTGTTGCCAAGAAAAACCTGAATGCTGTTGAGGCGCAGCAAAGCTGCAAGAGAGCAATATGTCTTTTCCTCTTCTCTACTACTATTCCTACTACTACCAGTAATGATAATAATAATAATAATAATAATAATAATAATAATAATAATAATAATAATAATAATGGGTTTGTTGGTTGATTTTGTCATTCGTTAAAATTGATTATCCCCTTTTTCCAGTCATTTACACAAAAGCCATCAAACCAAGAGAACAGTAGGGAGAAGAATTCAGATCCTTTACTTAAAAAAAGTAGCAATACTGCTGTGTAAAATACTCTTAGAGTCCTGCATCCAGATGTTACTTACTAAATCAAAGTATGTAAGTAGCAAACTAAACTTACAGTATCAGAAGGACAATATGCTGGCCCCTGGGATTGTTGCTTTTATTTTATCCCATCATACATTCATATGCAATGAACAATTTTACAGTTATGTTTTTTGGGGGGCTTTTTGGCTTTTATTAGACAGGACAGCTGAAGAGCAGACAGGAAAGGGGGTAGAGAGAGAGGGGATGACACAGGAGTCAAGCCTGTGGCCGCTGCAGAAGACTAACAGCCTCCATACATGGGGGGTAGACGCTCTACCAACTGAGCTACGGGCCACCCCTGAAATGAACATTTTTCTTTTGTCCAGGTGAAACTAATTTTAACCATTTTATATACTGTTGAGCTCTTAATTTTAAAGGTAGTATATGCAGGATTTGTCGGTTGCTGTTTGTAAATGCACCAGAGAGCTGTTTGATTGTTGAATTGCATTCTGAGGTCGTCACATACCAACGGTTTGGGTTGGTAAAGTGTCCCCAACACAGTATAATATTGAGAAAATAAGAAAATACAGGCAGAGTCTGTGCTTTTTTTTAATTTTAATTTTTTTTTTAGGAAAATCCTGCATAATTCACCATTAACAATGCACCATATTGTACAAACTCATATCATTTGTTTTATAAAGTAACAAGTATAAACTATCAAATTAAAGCTGTGGAGTAAAAAGTACAATATAGTGGAGTAAAAGAATAATACTCAAGACTTGTCCAAGTAAGCCCATTAAATTTGCAAACATTAATTTAAAAACTCATTTCTTAAAAGGAAAATTCCTGAGAGGGCACACCAAAATATGAATATTGAAATTCCTAGTGTGCTCCAAGGACTTTGTGTCTTTTAAATGCTTTTCATGCCCCTTTATATGCATTCCCACAAGCCTTTGCGATTTTCTTTAAGTATTAAGGTTTGACTTTTGATGTGGGGAAATAAAAGCCACCACTTGGATTGGATGAAAAGTTAAAGCGATGTAGGCCTCAGTATGTCACTCCTGTTGATGAAATTTCTGTTGCTGCTTGACTACCAAGTATTACTACAAGTATTTGTGTTTTGTTTTGCACACAATTGGCTTGGCTGTGGCGTGACAATGTAGAATGAATACAAGAACAGACATTCCACAATGACGGTCGCTGGCAATTTAGTACTTTAAGTTGGCCGCTGGTGAATGACCATCTGGTTTCTCCCTGATGTAAAGGCGGTAAAGATAAGTATGACCTTGACATGGCATGCTGCATTCATTTGTGAAAAATTTTATAGAATCTGCCCATAGAGTGTCACTTTATTCAATCTCTCCAGTCCCTGCCACTTCTCTTCACTAGAAAATGCTTGAGCTCAAAAGTACACAGAGCAGAAGCCACACACACAGACACATTTTTTTCTTGCATAATGTTAATGC
Organism: Lutjanus erythropterus; assembly: GCF_056507025.1. NCBI lineage: Eukaryota > Metazoa > Chordata > Actinopteri > Lutjaniformes > Lutjanidae > Lutjanus > Lutjanus erythropterus. The sequence goes on from NC_139325.1 coordinate 9,895,353, forward strand.
TGTGTGAGTTATATATGTGTCCAGCAATAATAAATCTCCCATTACTCATATTTTAATATCAACTATACATTTCATACTTTTTGTTTAAATTTTGTATTTCAAAGCTAAATAGTCCCACTAATCACAGCACAGCAGAGTGACACCATTCAAATATAGTATAAAGCTTCCATACTTTATTCCTTAAAGCGATAGTTCACCCAAAAATGAAAATTCACTCAATATGTACTCACCCCTGTGCTAATGTGAGGATGGGTGAAGATCTCCAGTTCACAAAACACTCCCAGAGCTTCAATACAATTGAAGTGAATGGTGACCAGCTTTAAAATGTAAAAAAAAGAACACACACACACAAAACCCCCCCCCACAAAATGTCTCCATACTGCTCGTGTGGTGTAATCCAAGTGTCCGTAAGCCATGACATTAAAATTTGACCCAAAAAAAGACACAATTTACACCATGTTTTTAGTCTAAATGTCAACTGTAGCCTCTCAGACCTGATCCGCATGCACACACCTGAAACGAGTACACAAGCTCCTGCCCAAGCGGCATCTTGAGATACTTTCACGCCTGTGTTTACATGCTACCTGGAAGCGACTGACGCAACAGAGAGAGGTCTGCTCAGAAAGAGTGACTTGTTACGTGTACAGTTGACTGCAAACTTTAAACAAATAATAAAATCGACATAGACATAGACATAGACATAGAAGAGGGACATAATTTCTTTGCTGCAGCTGCAAACTACAGAGCGAGAGCAACGGAAGCCTGGTGTAGTGAACAAAACCCTTTCCAGATTGAGAAAGGCCCAACTTGTGCTTAAGGTGTGTGCACACGGCTCCGGTCTGAGAGGCTACAGTTGACATTTAAGCTAAAAACATGGTGTAAATGGTGTTTTTTTTTTTTTTTTATTATTATTAGATTTTAATGTCACAGTTTATGGACACTTGGATTAAACCACACGAGCAGTAGGAACAATTTTATGTTTTTTAAATGTTTTTTTTTACATTTTAAAACTGGTCATCATTCACTTTAATTGTACTGGATTTGGCTGCAACGCTGTTTTTTCCGCTGACGCTCCGGGAGTATTTTGTGAACTGGAGATCTTCACCCATCCTCACATTGGCACAGGGGTGAGTAGATATTGAGTGAAATTTCATTTCTGGGTGAACTATCGCTTTAAGTCCACACTCCTTCATGAGAAATATTTTTATTTTTATGATTTATTATTTAAATAATTTATTAATGTATTAAGCAGGCTTAAGTAGTTGGTTGGACCTCTCAGTGCACAGATAACCAATCATACCTGAGGAGAATGGGGAGGGGAGGGGAGGGGCTTGGAGTGGCCAATTAGATTTTATGGGAGTCTGTGTCAACTCCACCCCACTTCCAAAGGTGGATCCTTGGTTGAGTAACAATATACTCCCTCAAAGAAGTTTTATATTGGAAAATGAAGAGATGTGAGGGTTTTTTTTTTCAGACATAAAACTACTCATAGAAGGTAGTGAGGGAGCGGGGAAGTCAAAAACTATTTAACTAGATGTAATGCAACATAGTATGAAGACTAATCATAGAAGAAGTTCAAGCCTATTACATTATTTGTGACTTTCAATGTACAAGTTCTCTATCATGGAAAAATGTTGGAAATTAATTCAAATATGTTCCAAAAGAAGACAAAAAAAAACTGTCACATCTCTTTTAAAAGTGCACTTTCAACAAATAAAACCGAAGCAATTCTTAACCTCACTTACATTTCATAACCTCTGCTTTTCTGCTCATCTTCTTAGAGCTCACAACAGAATAATGAGCAGTTTGTGTCCATTGTATCAGTGGACAAAATATGGTGCAGGTCCTCTGTTGCTGTAGTATTTCACTCACATTTTATGCACAGGCACATTCTCTCTGAGCACAGACAGTTTCTCCTCCATGTATAGACTTTGCTTTTAATTACCAGCCTTGATGAGAAGTGAATAGTGAAGTCTGATGATGATGCACTGTGACCCCCTTCCAGTTTCCAATAGTCACACATAGGTGGTAAAAGTCCACATATTCTGTACTCAAGTAGAACACATAATGCTAATAATAAAGTGCATCAAACAGCTGGACAATTTTACTACATCTTTTGGCTTGTGTGAGCAAGAAATTGTCTTATTTTCCCTGACACTTTTAAAAATATTAATACTTAGATAAATTAGAAAGTAGTGGTACTAAATAAGAAGTTGGAAAGGAATCTAATGTGCTGGTAGCCAACTGTATACCAGTAGCTAATGTCCCAATTCAGGCACTGTCTGTTTGGTCTTTGTGGATCTGAGTGGCCACTTTGACTCTGCCTCTGAAAAATGTGGCCTTTTCCTTACAGATAACAACTGACCAAAGTGGAGCAGGGCAGAAATCTTGAGATTTTTCCATTAGTGAGGGTGAAATGGTTGGTGCGGTTGAGTGCCAGCCAGGTGCCGGTGATGGTAAAGATAGAGGCGAACAACAAAGCAAAGCTTTTGATTCGCTGGTTGATCTCTGTTTACCTACTGGTCACAAGCTTTGAATTGTGCTGGAGAGAACGAAATTGCAGATACAAGCGATCAAATCAGATTCTTCTAGAGGAACGTTGACCTCACTCTTCACAATAGAAGAGTTCAGGGATTGCACACCCAAGCTAGCTTGATAGCACGGAATTAGGGGTGGGCAGTATATCGCTGACACAGTCAACGAGACATTGATTTTGCAAAACCATTATTGCATGCACATATTCGTAGAATTGGCATTACATCTGGTATTTTTTTTTTCAGGAAGATTTGGAAGGTAACATTACTAGCAAAGTACACCAGTTTCTCAGTTGCCCACCTGCAAGAATCAACACATTTTTGGGTGAACTATCCCTTTAAACTTATATTTACTGTATATGGTTTTCTGCCAGATAAATGCTAATGAGATTCCTAATGCCTGTGCCTATGCCAGTGACATAAAACCATCACTGTAGGTCATATCACCCACCCCTACAAGGAATTATCCACTGGGAAAAATGTGTGGTTCTTTTTAACTGTCTGTCGGGCTCAGATTTATTCTCTTGCATGTATTCAGTTTGAAGACAAAATGAACAAAGGGCCAGTGTGATGCACATAAAATCTTTCCAAACAATGTATACCAAACATGTATTCTCATTATAAGTGGCCACAAATGCTCACCATGATTCGGGCCACAGAAATTATTGTAGTGTTTTCACTCTCAGCGGGGGAACGGCTTCATCTGTCTGTCTCTTTATGTGTCTGCTCCCATGTTCACTGTAGCCTGTATTACAGCGTCTCCTCTGTGTACAACACTCAGGGCTCTCCGTCGTGGGCCCCCACATCAGCGTGGACCCAATCCAGCCGCTGTTTGAGCTCAAACCCCCTTCGCTCTCTCACACGATAACACCTTGCTCGCTCATCCCCTCCCACCAGCGTTTTCAATCAATTAGTGCCGTTCATTAGTGGGAACACTGGAAAAAAAGAGTTTGATTGAGAGAGTTTGACTCCCTGCCTAGAATTTGATCCAAAACCAGACTTCACTGGCAGGCCAACCACCACACCGACCTGTTTCCAGGCTACGATTCAGCCTCTTCTAAAGCCTGGTGTGGGTATCCTTGATCACAGGAACCCTTTTCAGCCATTAGCCTTGACTGACCAGGCAATGCATGAGACATGTTAAAGATAGCGGATATTTCAGACTCATGTTGGAGTTTTAAAACTAATAACTATGCCATTCACTGCTTTGACTGCAAAGGCTGGACACTGAAGCTGAAAAGCAAATGTGAATGTTTCATCAAAGAATTTGAAAGAGTTCAGAGGAGTCTTGTGGAGGTGAAGTTCTGAATAAACTTACTCAACAAATACCCTTTGAAGCATGGAAACTGTGCAGGGCATACAGTTTTGCTTCTGAAAGATTCCTTTTAATATCAGTCTGACTGTACTGGACAGTTAATTATTTAAAAAATGCAGAATATTTTCACATGGTGTTTGATTTTCCAAAATGAAGACCACAAGTAAATGGTTTAAATGGTTGAATGAGGCTAGAGACACAATGACAGCAGAAAATGGGAATTTGAGTGAGATGCAAGGATCAGATGAGAGTTTTGACCCTTTATCTTTTCTTTACCCTCCCATTAGCTTTGATACAATAAAAAAAGTTAATGCCAAAGAACATTAAAAATAAAGTTGATATGCCAGCAAGAAACATCCAGTCCTAAGGCATCTTGATCAGTGTTGGTGTGTGTGTTTAGTGTATTCAAAATGTTTTACATTCGATTAAGTCTGACAGTGATTCTCTGCAATGCCAGCGCCTGTGCTTTGGGTTAAGACGAATAATTTCTATGCCAGCTGGAGTCAGTGTGTGTCACAGCTGTTACATCGTTACACTGCTAAAAGTAAAAGTACTGGTGTTAGAAATTTAATTAAGTAAAATTATAAAGTACTTGTCTCGAAAACTACTCAGAGTATTAGTTCCTTTTTACTGGTGATGTCACTGCCACCTCTCCAAACTAACGATGCAAATTTTGTGCATTTTCCTGAAACAGTAGTTGAAAACACAAATGATTGAGAAATCATCAGTCATTTATAAAATATAAAACATGTTTTTTCCCCTCATTTTAAGTCCAAGTTTAATTTTCCTTTCAACAAATGGCTCTGCCAGACAAAAAAATGTCAAAATATAATATAAATACCCATGAATACATTTTTAATTGGTTAAATTCTAAACGGCAATTAATTGATTAAGGATTAATCATTAACATCCTTACTCCAACTGTGTGCTACTGGAGCATTTTGTTTTTTTGTTTGTATGTCTTTGTCATCATTGGCCCATTTATGATCAGATCACCTGATTGGCTACTGAGTAACTGTCTTACTATCCTTCCATCACAGCTCAGCACAGATACAGCACTGGACGAGACAAAAAGAGGAAAACTTTGGTGCTGAAAAGATGGGCTGTCCCTGATTCAGGATTGTTTCAGGTGAAATGGGTTTGGCCATACAATATGAATATTCAACAATGTTTTTTTTAATCGGTTCAAACTCCTACATCAACCTACTTGAGTATGTTTTAAGACTCAAGTTTTAATGCCTTTCTTGATGTGAAAATATCAGATTTCCACACAGTGAGAAAAGGTAAAGTGTTCAAAAAATCAGTGCACCACAGAGCTTCTTTCTCAGGGATGGAGCAGTGCTGCAGCTAAATGCAGAAAACACATTTCACCATATACAGTGCAGTCTCTATGTGTAAGTAATAAATAAAGTTGATTTTCCTTTATAATGAGCATGTTAGCATGCTGACATTAGCATGTGCATAAGTGCAGCGTCACAGAGCCGCTGAGACAGCTTGATGACTTGTCCATCCAACATACAGGGATACCTGTTTGTATACTGTCAACAGTCAGTCAACCAGATTTCAGCACAACTACTATACATGTCTCATCAAGGTTACACCGCTTTCCCGCTCTTGTTGCTGCAACCATTGCTGTTTCAACCCAGATGAGGGAAGCTGAGAGACAATGAACGCTAGGATAACTTAAATAATGGTCTACTGGTTTGCCAGAATAATATGAACTCAGTTTTTGTCAAGTTTCTCACACAATAACCAAAGCAGTAAAAAAGAAAACTCTTGCCTCATAGGCAACATTGTGTCATTTAACAAACACAGCTCACTCACAGAATGTTGAAGAGTCCTTGACGAATCACTACCAACACCATCTAAAAATCTCAAGTTATTTCTTGTGCAATTGTGAAGGCAGCTGGACTTCAAATCACAAGCATCTCAATGTTTGACAAGTGCAATAACTCTCTGCCTCTACTCTCACTTGATTCACACCTTAATTTTAATTATCTTTCAGGTCTTTATCCCTGCCTTTGAATGCTCAGTCTGTCAAACTGGATCAAACCATCATAAATATTTTCTCACTTACATGTAGTTGCATCTATTCATGTACGCAGTGTTGTTTTTTGTTGTCCTGACTTTGAAATGATTTTTCTGAGATGTCTATATCTGCATTGGGATATCACCCTAAAACAATGGAAGTAAATAGAATTTGCATTTCTGATCTATCCAGGGAAAAAAAAACATGGCTTTATTATTGTTCTCACTTGCTACTTGCCCACAGTTAGTTCAATTAGTACAAGTGCCTGCACCCATGAATTTCTATGAATGTATTTTTACCTGTTACACAATGTTTTTACAGATCACCCGTCCTGGTGCAGGACACTAGATTGGGCCACTGGTTAGAGTAGCCAGTACAAATGTGGAAATAGACTGAATAGTCCTTGTTCAGAAGCACCTACTGTGCAGCACCTACTTTTCTCACAATGGAGCACAGACAAAGGGCAAGGAAGACCTTGTAAACACAATGTGAAGTTATCATATTGTTCTTTCAAGGCCACAGTCAAAGTTCTGCGTACACAAACCTCTACAGGAAATAAAAAACACTGCTGGATTTCGTTTTATCTGAGTTTGGTTGGTAAAACAAAAACTTGTCTGACAGAGAGGCAGCGACTGCTTGTCTCCATTTCTCAGCCTGGTTTCGGTCTGACAGAGCTGATGTCGTGTGACTGCTCTCTTGCTGGCAGCCTGCTCTCCTGGAGCAGGTAGACCAGGAGATGAACGCAGGTAGAGTCAACACGCACAACTGGTCAGACTGAGCCTGAGAGAGATGGAACAAATGGCTCCACATGTGCACAAACTCGTACGCACCAACCTCAACTAAAAGTGACCTAGCTGTACATCCAATGTCTGTAAATCTCGAGGTAGACATGCTGTCCTCCTGGCGATGACGGGGGTCTGACAGAGTGGATGTGAAGTGACGGGGCGACTGCTGGCAGCCTGCTCTCCTGGAGCAGGTTAACCAGGTAGAGTAAACACACACAGCTGGTTTCACAGACCTGCAGAAGGGGATGAGATACACACACACACACACACACACACACACACACACACACACACACACACACACACACACACACACACACACACACACAGCACAAGGGGGAAAAAAGCATAGAGGAACAGGAAAATACATGTTGACATGCATGCACACAAGAGCAGGGAATTATACAGGGAGGTATATGGAGAGACACAAGTTGTAATCAGAAAGATGGACAGATGGACATCTGCCTTTCACTGCCTATAAAGTAGATGAAGAGGAACTGGTTTAATTTAAAGGGATGGTTCATATTACTTGATGTTGGGTGATATGAGGTACTTATCAATAGTCAGTGTATTAACTAGAGTGGATGGCTCTACTGAGAAAAAAACAGAGAGGAGTACCAACATGGAAGCTAAGCAATAAAAGGTATTTTAGCTACTTTCAAAAGATCTGCCTAAAAGTAAAAAATCATTATCAGTTTAAGTGTAGACTAAATGATTAATTAATTAACTTCCCATCTATATATGTGTCTTTGTCCTGTGGAGGCTCAGCTTTCCCTGGGTACAAGTAGGGGGGCTCTAAGGAAAAAAGGTTAGGAACCACTGTTCTAAAGCATTTAAACATTGTATTTATTGAGCTCTGTACCAAACAAACATGTTTTCTTTCAGGTCACTTCTGCAGAACTACAGCACCTCATTACCTCAGTATAAAGCTGTTTTCTCACACATCTTTAAAAAGTTGCGTTTTGGTTCTGTGATTGAGATATTGCACTTGGCTATATTGCAATTTTACTGCAATTGTGATTAATTGTGCAGCCCTAATATGTGGTTATATGAGGTATTTATCAGTGAAAATAATTGATGATGATGATCCCACACTACTTCATCGCTCCATCAAACACCTTGCATATTAAAGTGAAGGATTTAAATACTTCATCCACTGCTAGCATGCAAAATGAACCGAAACAATGGTTTCTTCGTTGTATCTTTGGTGCATTTACACATGTATGCATGGTTTTGTTCATCTGGTCATTTCCCAGGTGACATCAGAAGCAGAGGTGCAGTCAGCGGTGTCTCTGGACAGAGAGAAGTTTGGGAAGCTAAACTGTGCCGGCCTCGCCGTCGCTGTCAAAATGTACAACTTCAAGAAGGACGTCCCTCACAGTGTGTCATCAATGTAAGACGGACAGACGGATGATCAGGAAGGGGACTGACTATAAAACAAGGTACATGCTTGAATGTTTGAGAGTTACTTTGTATTTTGTCCTGTACATGTACATTGTCAACTCTCCTTGCTGCAAGTAAAACTTACTAAACTCATCTCTGTTGTTCCGGTGCATTCGTCCCTTGTTTAAAGAGAACGTTAGATATTTTTCTGACAAAAGCCAGTCTAGTACTTTTATCTGTTGATATAGCTTTAAAGGGGTAATACAACCATTAACAAGTATTTTTCTTAAACAGTGAGTAATGAATAAAGTAAATGATTAAAAATGTAATAATGCATTGCTTTTGTTTTCCTGCAGCGTGATTGTATCTCCATCCACGTCGGTCAGGCTGGTGTCCAGATTGGCAATGCCTGCTGGGAGCTTTATTACCTGGAACATGGGATCCAGCCAGACGGACAGATGCCCAGTGACAAGACCATTTGAGGAGGAGTTGATTCCTTCAGCACCTTCTTCAGTGAGAGTGGAACTGGAAAACATGTCCCCAGAGCTGTGTTAGTGGACCTGGAGCCCACTGTGATCGATATGGGTTCACGATTCTCCAGTTTTTTCAGATTTGAATGACTGATTGATGATTGATTGATTTAAGGCCAAGATTTGATTTGATTTTAACATGTTTTTTTTGCACTGACGGAAAAAAAATACCAGGAGAATCAAAGATTCTGCCTATGGTTTTGATTATTGAAACTGAAAGCTCATTTTGATTGATTTTCAATTTAATATTAAAATTATAACACCCCTGACTGGTATACTGAAATTAAATGAATCATAAAAATAGTTGTGTGTGATTGTTATGTTTTGCTTTTCTCCAGTTATTAAAATCCTGCTATAATTTATGCTAATTTCCCTCAGATGAGGTGTGCAGTGGGACGTACTGCCAGCTGTTTCACCCTGAGCTGCTGATCAGTGGTAAGGAGGATGCTGCCAACAACTACGCCTGTGGACACTACACCATTGGCAGATCATCAACCTGGTGCTGGACAGGATCCGCAAACTGGTGGGTAAATTCAGAGCATGTTAATTCTTAATTTTGCTTTTGACTATCCAATGAAATTATATAATTGTATCTCATATGTGATCACTGTCTGTCCTCTTTGTCGTCAGGCTGACCAGTGCTCTGGCCTTCAGGGCTTCTGGTTTCACCTGAGGGAGAGGAGGAAGGAGAGGAGTATTAAAAATGGACATGAAGGCATTAGTTAAACAAGAAACAATTGATTCTAGTTGTTGGTTTTGCTGTTGAGAATGAAATTCCTCAGACTGTTAATTTAGAAGTTAGTGTTAGTTAGAAGTTAGTGTTTATATACATAAAAATATATAACACACATATATAAAATAGATTTTAAAAGACACATGAAGCATGAGTTAAACAACAGCTTCAGATTTTCTCTGAAAGGTGTTTCAATAAGAATGTTCCTGGCTGTGTTCTAAATAAAGTTCCTGTAACATATGAAGTTCTCTTGTTGTTAATAGAATTTGTTTTTTTTTTTGTTAAAGACTGAATGATAATCTTACTCTCTGAATCCTTGGCCACTACATAAATAGCCAAATTGCTTTACACCAATAAACAAACATTACATTTAAAGTTTTGCAGAATATATGTGGTAGCTGTGTGTGTGTTAGTGACTGAACTCAGGGTTGTTAAGAAATGTGAAAAATGTGTTCATGTTATTGCTATAAAAGTAAATTTATACAAACAATCAGTGGGAGCTCATAGAGAAAAACCTTACATTAACATTTTATTGGTGTAATACTGTATTAAGAGGTAAAATCTGTTTTCAGGCTTTACATCAGGATGAATTTCAGCTCAGCCTCTATGAAATATGGTAAAACATGCAGCAACAACCTGAAGTGAAAAAGCACAATAGGCTGTGTCTCACATGGGCCCTAAAAGTTTGGGGAGTAATGGATTACATTTAACGAAAAAAAGGTAACTTTATTCCATATAGTAAGAATTCATTATCAGGGCCTCTAGTGAAAAAAATGCTTCACTGAGTAGAAATTTCAGCATTTTTTCAAGCAATCAATAAAGAGGAAGGAAAAGAAAAGGAACAGCTGGACAAATCCATAAACCTACCAACAAACACAAAACACTCAGAGCTGCAACAATTAATCAATTATTAATCGAACAATAAATTGATTTTGATAATCAATTTGAGTAGTTTTTAAAGGAAAAAAAGTCAAAATTCTGTTTGCAGCTTCTTAAATGTCAATATTTTCTGACTTTCCGACAGTAAACTGAATATATTTGATTTGTGGATAAAACGACATTTGAGGGCGTCATCTTGGGCTCTGATCAACATTTTTCACCATTTTCTGACAATTTTATGAACCAAACAACTGATTTATTAAAATATTTGTTAGTTGCATCCCTAAAAGCACTACATTAGGCTGAACAATTTCTGCTGCAAAAAAGTTTTTAGATGTTGGATTAGTGGATTAGTAGACTAGTTTACTGGAGAACATGATGAGGATGATGCATTATTATTATTATTATTATTTTCTTTCATTATTATTAATTTAGGTAGGAATATTGGGACTGAAGTTCTTCAGGGTGGTAATGCAAACATTGGATGCCAACCACTTTTAAAATCCAACAGAGAAGAAGTGATGAATACAGACACGTGTGCTAACAGCCACTCACACAGGTTCATTTCAGCAAACACGCCCAAACATTTCACATTACACAGTTTGTTTCATACAAATCTTGTTGACTTCCTTTTATCCTCACACTGTTTTAATGGAGTTCACACATTCTCATGTTGGAGGGTTAAATAAGCACTTTTCTGTCACATTTACCATGTGTTTCTCTGTCTTTGAGTTGCTGTGGCTGTTGGGGGGGCGGTTCACCTCCTGGTTGAGCAAAAGTTGTGGCTGAGGGCTGAGGACTCTTAAATCCTGGAGCCATCCAATCAGATCAGACCATGGACTGCCAAGCCACCATGTACTATGGCTAATACACTGACGATCAATAACTAAATCAAATAATCCAAACTATCCATTTAAGGGGAAAAATTAAGGAGGACTATGCTGGGGAGCACAGTGTACTGGAATTTTCAGTCACTGCTTGAGGCAGACAGGTGAGCAGACAGACTAATGTGAAAGACAGCAGCGGGAGAAACAAGATGACAACTTCAGCTGAGATGGGCAGAGAAGCAGACATTAAGGTAACGAGGTCTGTGCGTGGGTAGAGTCCACAGCCTCAGCTTCAGTCTTGAGATACTATTAGTCCTTGGTTGTGGCCTGGCCTGTCAGTTGTGATAGTAGCAGGTAGAAGGTTGAGACTGTGGCACACCAGCTGTGGCCCACTGGTACCCTCTCCTCCTCCGTCCCTCCACCACCTCTGCAACACAAACACATGCTAAACAGGCCACTGTCTCCGCTGCCTCCCACATTCAGCTGCAAATGAGCCCGCTTCGGGCCCCAGCCCCGTTTGATGTCATGAATAATGAGGATGAATTTTCATTTGCGCAGGTTTCTGAAAACTGTAACGCCTATTGTTTAGGTCCCTCACATCAAGCAGTCAGGTCTGCGAGCTCTGGACTCTATTCATGTCCGAGTTACATACCAACCCACACAATTCAAATCCACACGTTAACAGGCAGATTTTGTAAAATGAATACGCTGATATCAGACAGCACACAAATAAACAACCATTCTCTGAGGATTGGTAGATTCAGAATCTCAGCATGTGAAGCATCCATCTGAGGGAGACGTGTGGGCCTCCTGGCAATGATGGACATCTGACAAAGTGAATGTGAAGTGGTGCTTTGCCTGCTAGAAGAAATACCATAGACATGCATGCCAGAAAAACATGAAGGTCAAAAAACACTCAAATAATAAATCACATCTGGATTCCTACTTATTCAGAAAAAGCGTAATTTCAATGATGGATAAAAAATATAATGCAGATCTATCTAAAGATATAATGTAAATCTGGTAATTCTTTCTCTACCAATGTTTGCTGTCTCATTCTTTTGTTGACCCTATGATGTGAAAGCAAAAAAAGAGAAAAACAACAAATACCTCAATATACCCACAAGACTGAGGGACTGAGATGGTGGAAACAGCACAAAACATATAATTTAAGGTGCAATGGGAACACTTAATCTCTGGTTTTAAAGGGAATTAATGCACTAACTGTAAATGACTAGATTGATGTGACTTTACACAGTAATCTGATGTGTTTCACCCCATCCACAAAAAAAACATGGTTTTCATGAACAGTGTTGAAGACACATGGCATCCTATCCTTCCTCTAACAGAGTTTTTAGAGCTCATGTGTTTGATCAAGATTTAAGAAGTACACTTCATTTTCTTTATTTTTGGACAGCCTGTTAAATATTACGATGGAGGCAAGCAAGGTTTTGCCTTAAAGCTGGAAACGTGGAACCAGCTAGCCTGGCTATGTCCAAAGGCACCTCGAAAGCTAAGTAAAGCCCCTTTTACATCAGACAAAAAAAAAGCCACAATCACCCATTAACATCTGGCTTTGTCTTCAGTGGGAAAGGGTAGAATTGGCATTCATTCCGGTGTCAAATGACTGCAGTAGTCAGCGCTGTGTAACACGTCACATTAACTTTATATAATCTATACAGAAGTCAGAATTTTAAAACAGCATTTTGTGGTTTTACTTTGGTTATGTGCCAGACTTCTTCCTGGCAGAATGCAGCAACTCCCTAGAATTTTGGCTTCACACAAGGTGACCGGGCAATCAGATATTCAAGTGATGTCATTTTTTAACTAATAAGCTTTGGAGGTGCTAACAGGCATATTTTATTTTTTTCTTTTACCTTCAGACTATGCCAGTTCAGCCCCCCCCCCCCCCTGTTTCTAAGCTAAGCTAACTGGCCCTTGGCTGTGGTTTATGGACAGATCAAGTTGTCAAGGTATCAAGGTACTGATGGATGCTTTCCATTCCGCAAATGTGTCTCTTCTATTGCACAAAAATACATCACACAGCTGTGTAAAAGTGTCTATGTTGACTTTATTGTGGAATAAACAAACAAAGAAAACTGTTGTCTTGTTCAATGCCACAACTCTTCGCAATGAAATGAAATTATATTATTTTGTTCTAAATGCCAACAAGGTGAAGGTGCATTGTATTGCACCTCACCTTGTAACTGCCTTTTATTTTATTATCTGTAGATCCCTACACATGACACTACAAAGTAAGCATGCCACCACAGGTATTTTCCTTTTTAAGTCAATCAGAAAGTGTGTGACAGACATCCCATAATAATGAGCTCAATCATCACTGTACTAGACACCTCCTTTTCATGTCTACCTGTTTGTGTCAACATTCAGAACATGCAGGTATTTGCAGTCTAACTATACTAATACTGCTTATAATCACTTATTTCTTCATGAGCTCTTTGTGATGCCAAAGAACATAAACATTCACAACAGAAGCATTAAAGTGTTGCAGAAACTTCTGTCAGTCAGAATTTGATTTCCCTGTTTTTGTCCTATTGATCCAAGATGACAAATCACCAAATCTGTCCAATCAAAATCATGCGTCTCGATAAAAGACTTCTGTGTAGGGTACAGCAGTGTATCCTCCAGATGCCTCCTCTGTCCTCGCTCCTTGTTTCCTCCAGGTGCATTTAAGCAATTGGAAGATCCTTCATGATAGCGGATGAGGAACAACTCTGGGCCATTGGAGGAAAGAGGTGACAAGGAGGATTAATTCAGTGTAGTGAAAAGCACCCTAGGTATCAAACACTTTGCTGCCTTGATACCTTCATGCTAAGCTAAGCTAAAGCTAAAGGTATCAAGAACCCGATACCTTCATATTTCTGGTTGGATATCAATCATCTCATTTACTTTTTATGAAAGGAGAGATAATTACACATTGTTGCATCCTTGAATTGAAAATAATTCAACTCAAAGTCAGCAGAACTTCTCAGTCACTCTGACACACCCAAATGCTTAAAATTGTGTTAATTTGTCAGGCTGAGCTGTTACATTGCATAGAAATTTGTCACTATAAAGATTGAATTCTGTATAAATGTTGAGCAATGTGAGAGACATAAGTGTGAGGCAGTAAAAGTAGCAGGTCTAGCTCTCATTGACTGACTGGCGGGTTAAAAGTTGGATTTAATTGAAGCCCACAGGCTGCTACAAGCTACTATCGACAGGCTGCTTAGGCCACTCTATAAGGGAGCGACAGCTAACTGGTCAACTTATCATCCTATATATATATATTTCTGAGGTGTGACTGAGCCAAGGTATTCACACTTGAGTTATTCTGTTCCATGTCTTTGATGGATGACTGTTAGATGTTATCAGCACTGGAGATGAACAAGCTGCTGCTGGAAAAGCTCTTTATGTTTCAGTGAATAAAGATGTGTTGAACGTGCGCCATTGATTTCCTCATTACCCTCAGCCTACTAAACAACCAGGCGACTGCTAATGCACTAGTCATTACCATTCAACTTACTGGACAAGGTCTCTGAAGGCAAACCTTTCTCCACAATCCCCAAGGACATTCACTGACGTGTTGTTGTATATTGTATGTGCACTAAGTTTCCATTCAAGAATGGAAATCAAAGTAGAGATTTCACTTTGATTCAAAGCAAATACATCAATAGTTCTTCGCTTCAAAGTATCCAGCTTTAATGGTGCAAACTGATCAGTAGCTTTGAAATAGTTAGTAGTTGGACCTTGGCCTTGGAGGAACTTAATGCACAGACTGAGTTTATGAATAGGATGGATTTGCTTGTCCTTCTTTTAACATACAGCGAGGTTCTAGGGATGGCAATGACGGTTGGTTGGTTGGTACCCCACTGGAATATCTAAACAGCTGTTCCATCAATTGCCATGAATGCTCGTGTAGACATTCATGATTTCCAGAGGACAAATCCTACTGACTTTGGTGACTGCCTGACTTTTTCTCTAGTGTCACCAGAGAAAACTATTGGATGTACTGTCATGAAACTGCATACATATCCATAGTGCCCAGGCCATAAATCCCTAAGAGTGCTTGCAAACTTCCCTTGTTTGGTCCGGACTTTAAAGTTTGATCCAAACCAAAATTACTAATGTGAAACTACCCCGGACCATGGTCCGGACCAAACAACCGAACCTCGGTCTTACCTAAAAAGTTGGTCTCTGTCTGGATCAGACTAAACCAAGATTCAGTTCATTTCTGGTATGACAACATTTCTTTTGAATAGTTTGGACATTTGGACCAATGAAGGTGTTTGAAGGTGTTTGTGTCAGATGCTCAGCCATCAACAAACAAATCAATTGCAAACATATGACGCATCTCATGTAGGTGATGATGACAAGGCATAGATAAGACATGTATTGTTCCTATGTTATTGTATTGTATTGTTATTTATGTTATTGTAACCCATAATTACAATGTGAAACCAAAGCTAACCAGATTAAAAATATACAATGTGACAAAAAAACATAAACCTTGGTTTAAATTTACATAAATGAAAATCTCATAGGTCTCACAGCCTGTGGAAGAAGGTACAATGTCTTTGTGAGGATTTAGAGAATAAAGTATTGAAGCTTTATATTTTATATTTATTGTGCCACTTGTGTTGTGATTTGTATTTATCCTCTGAGTAAAAAAAGTAGACACAGGAATGTAAGATACTACTAAGATACTATGTTAGTTATTAAACTAGATATGAAAAATTGTTCATTAATGTGCACATATATATGTATATGTATGCGCACATGCCTCATGCCACCCCTGCATTGGTCATTTGGGCCACCCTGGTCAGAAAAGGCTGGATGTGTCAGTGCATTCATAGTACCTACAGAGGATGAATCTCACTGACTTTTCGGATCTCTTCCTCTAGCACCACAATGAGGGTGACATTTTCCAAAGACATGCAGGTTAAGTCAATTGAAAACTCTAAATTGTAAATCAGTTTTCCTATGTGTTATACAAATGATGGGCTCACAGTTTACTTTTTGACAGGGGACATTAAAATTGCCAAGGCTTCTTTCTTTTCAGTTACAGTGAACTGATTTTAGTGTATTTAAATTACCTTTAAAGTGTGTCTTTTTTCGCAGTTTTGTGTCTGTGTCATTGCTATGTCAATCTAAACTGTGTTTTTCTTGCCTGCACAACTGGGAAAGGTCCAGGGTTTTGCATACAAGCAGCAGCTCAGAGAAAATCAAAATGAAGATATTGTTAACTAAATCCAGATTTCTTTATGTAAACAGTCAAAGGTTCAACAAGGCTGCAATCATTTTATTCTTGTATTTCTGTCCCATATTCAAACACTGCAGATGTAAATGTTAAGGGAAACAGCACATCTATTTATTATAAAGTATCTGAATTTTAACACCCAACTATAATGACCCAGTATTTTTCAGTGTGTGTGCTTAAAGGAACAAAATATTTTTCCCTCCAGTCTGTCTTTCACATCCTTGGGGGACAATCATTACCAAACATTACAAAGGCTAACTATTTAAACCCTTGCTCCTATTGAAAGCCAATTCATAGCAACTGAAGAAGAGAACTTAAAAAAGAAAGAAAGGGAGGAAAAAAGGAAACAAAAGCCGAGATGGACTCTGAGAGAACGTGGAAGAGAGAAAGAGGACGGGAAAGACAGAGAGAGGGAGAGACGGAAAGAGCAAGACACGTATAGAGAAAGAGATGGAGAAGGGGAGGCTCTTTTGGGGTGCAGTGGGGTGTGAGACAGGTCCATTCACTCTGATCTAAACACTGTGTCCCACTGTGCATCAGTGCTCTCACCCAGGCAGCCAACACTGTGGCCACAGACTCAAAGTTAACCAGTCAACTCCATTACAGTGCAGGGGGCGTGTACAGACCTGCCACACCAAAGGGATCACGCCGGCCGGCCAAGAATATTAATTGCTTTTAAATGAAGTGGAAGTCTCTTTATTGGGTGTCTGGTGTTGGTTTGTTATCTGCGGGGCTGAAAAGGCCTCGCTGCTCTTTGGTCTCGCCGCCTTTGAAAGAGAAACTGACTCTGGATGAGGTCATTGATCAGCGGGGGCTGTATACTCCCAGTGGGTTTTTGTGTGTCCTGCCCCTTTAACTACCACTATTGTACTCTGCCCATTCAATCCTCAATGCACTGCGGCCAATAAACATATTTGTTAATGATGCTTCCTCCCAAGTGTAGATTCAGTCCACAGTATGTTTACATACTATGGACCACAATGTGTTTGTTAAATATGGAACTTTTAATAGATAAGAAGCTGATGCTCAGTGTAACATTGCTTAGGGATACGTTACTTTTAAAAGCAACTTGTTACATTTAATTACTACCATTAAAAAGTAGCTTGTTACATCATAGTGTTACCTGCTGCACTTAACAACAGTTAACTATGGGGGTACGAGATCAAAAGTGTAAACAATGCTTATTAAGGTTGATCAGTTCTTTATTATGCTCTTATTAACAATTATCCAAAATGTAATTTTTTTATACCATTTTCAGGTCTTTTTCCTTTGCTAGGAACTGCTAATAAATGCTTAATGAGGTATGTAGAAATCTTAATAAAGCAACATCAAAAGCTTACTAAAAGCTTAACAGTGACATAGGTTGGTTAGGGGAAGTCGATAAATGTGTTCAAAACATGTTACATATGACATGTTACATAGACTATCTGTCCTCTGGTTGTTCATTGTCTCAAACGCAAAAAATCCCTCACCCTCAGAGTCTCCTCTGGTGACAGGTTCAGGCGGCTGTATCTTGTGCATAATCTAATAATATACATGTTAATTAAGCTATTATTAACACTTATACATTAGTGGTAGTGAGCATCTTATAAGTGCCTTATTATATATCAGCTATCACAAATTCCAAATTTCAAGCACGTTAATATAAAGGGTTCCTAACTCATCTCTCTCTCCTCTCATTTGTTTCCCTTATGCCTGACCCTCATGCTCTTCCATACTGTCAGCCCATGTTTGACAGTTAGCTTAACATTACCCTCATGACAGGACTGCACACATTTCTCCAGAAATTCTGACCACATGGTGAAGTAATAGGACTAACATGATGTCCAACTCAAACAAACCCAGCACAGCTTATTAGTTTTTGATAGTTTTGGTAGAGGATAAAGTTTCTCATTAGATTACTTTTGCATTACCAGTATGAGAATCCCTTTGTGATTCTTTGCACATGTTGGATATATTGTCTTAAAGAACTGTGAATTGGGTAGAGGTATATTAAACATCTGCCTCAACAATAAACAAACAATAAAACACAAGATAGCGCCTAGGGTGGTTGGGCAAAGCGCACACATACACTCATCCAGCTTATGTTGTAGTTTACTCTTTTATAATGCAAGAGAAGATTTTCAAAACGTGTACTGGATAGTTGGCTCCACTGATGAGACTTCCAAGGCTAAAAAGCTTCTCCACAGATGCACAAAACTACATTGTGTTGGAGTGTTGATGCGAATAAAGTTTTTATCAGTGTGCCAAGACCATAGGCTGTCTGTCCTCTGGTTGTTCTCTGTCTCAAAGGCAAAAAGCACAAAACCCCCTGCAAAAACCTTTTGGAGTATCCTCCAATGACAGGTGCAGGCAGAGTAGCTCTTGCGGCGGTGGAAATATGCTTATCTGAAAATGTAACTTAATAACTGAGTACTTGAACTACAAAACTTACACATTTCATTGTTACAACACAAAAGTAATTTGAGCACTCTAATGAGTTACTTTGTGGCACATTAGCCCAACACAGTTACTTAGTAACATGTTCCAATAATATGATTTCTTTTTCAGAAAAAAACATAAGTGTATTTTACATTAGTAATCCTAATGATGCTCCAGTACTTTGACAGTTCAGGGTCAACTTATTCACTGTCTCAAGTTTGATGGAGGGTTTTTTTTTAAATTCAGTTTGTGTTCAGTTGAAAGAGTGGTACAGTACATGTTAGCTTGATGCAGGGACTGGAGGTGTGCGGAGGCCACTAGCTAATTTCTGGAAGTCTTAGTAGCTTGTCTAATTGTACTGAAGAAGAAACAGGTGAAAGACTTAAATTTAAAAAAATGAGAGGAGGGACGGATTTTTTAATTTCATTTTGCATCACAAGAATTAAGTTGAAATGTCAATAATAAAGTTGAACTTTCACTTTTAGTGCCTGGCATAAAAAGTAAATCACAGGAAGATTTTACTTTTAAATTTGCAGTATGAGAGTAAAGTCAAAATGTCAAGGGAAAAAAAAGTTAAGCTGAGTTAAGTCAACTTTTCATGACATGACATTTCAAGTTTAATCTTTAAATTCTGACTTTATTCTCACAATGAAAATGTTAAAAAATCGTCCTCCTCAGATTTATTGTTTCTCATTTTCTATGTTTTCTTAAACTGAAAGTTCGCCTTAATGTAAATACTTTTTCAATGAGTAATTTATGATGATATTCGGATACATATTAAACTTGACTCTCATCAGTGATGCTCTGTATGTGCTCCAGACTTAATTTATCATTATCTAAATATTGTTTGACACGGCACATTGTGACATTTTATAGATCACACAAAATGAAGATTGTCCCATCATGACGGATGCCGTAACAAAACAAATGTGAGCGCCATGTACTGCACACTAGGCTTTATTATTTTGTCACATAGGTAATTCCTCGCCGCCTGGCTGTGACTGAATGCATTTCCACCTGTGAGCCCTGTCGGGACTACAATGGCTGCTGTAGCTCAAATCATGTACAGTGTGTCCACCTCTCTGGTCCCCACTGAGCTCTGTGTCTGAGGCCTAGCAGGCTAGCAGGGGGAGAGGATGGGGGACATTATCTATAATTCCCCGAGCCGTCTCTCTCTCAAAAGGGGCCCGGGCACCAAACAATGCCCTGCTGCTAGACAGCTCTGGAGATGAAGACGAAGCTGAGGTTTCACATCCCCATGAATAAGGTTAGATATTAATCCAGCTAAGAGAAGAAAAAACATGCTACAGGTTGCTTTCTCAGCTTCCTTTGTGGGAGTATTTCTTTGTGTTGCTGTCTGTCTGGCTTGTGAATAGGACCCCCCTCTTTCTTACTATGTCTATTTAAAAAAAATGGCTTCTAAATACAAGCTATTAGAATATTTGTGCAGATGAGTAATAAGTTATTAGTTGCAATTACTGGTCATCTATTAGTCTGGTATAATAGACTGATTAGGCAGTGGGCCTTTTAACTTCTGAAGAAGTAATTTGGAAGACAGCCTACCTTTGACAAGGCAAAGAAAGGCTCCCTTTATTCAGGCCATATCTGGCTATTGTACTAACAGACATGTTATAATGGGATTACTAGCGACTACAGTGGACTGATAAAATCAATGGCAACGCATCATTTTGTATAATTCACAGGTACTGGAGATGAGAAGAGATCTTGGCTAGTGAGAGGGCACTTCAAACAGGATGAATGAGGAGTTTTATATGCATCACACAACCTATATTTAATATAATTTGCTGCATATGGGAAAATGGTGGTGGGGAATTTTACTCCCTCAGTGTTTATTCAAGGTGACTTCAACACATTTTGACTGCTGGGAGTTCTTGAGAGGCTTTTTGGAGAAACGCTTTCCTCAAAATCTTACATTTTGGCCTGCTCGAGGGTGACCTGTGTTTGACCTCCGAGAAATTGGAAGCATAGCCTTCTCTGTACAGGTAGAGCTGGTCCTTTGTCAAAGATGATGACAAAACCTCCATTCAGATTCTGTCTGAGTTTTCCAAGGACACCCCATTATCGTCAAACATCCCTGCCTGAAATCTTTCATAATAAAGAACAATGGCGGCTCTTGTGGCTGTGGTGCTTGGACTACTGTTTTCATCCCTCTTTCTCTTGCCTTCTCCATTATCTGCAGTCCAAGGAGATACTGGTAAATCTTTGCCGCTGTATTAACCGTATTAACCAAACTGTTAGCACACATTTATGTGCATGAATAAAACCCAGCACACTAGCAAAGCAGTTGAAACAGCCACAAAATGCAGTCTGTAGGTTTTTGTTCATGTACACGGCTTTTCAATACTTTTCGTGACAGTTAGCACAACTTTCAAAGTAATAAGGACAAACTTAGTATAAAGAGAGAGAAAGTCAGCATTTGGAGGAGGTGGGATGAATGGACGTGTGGACATACATAGACGTAGAGCTGGGTATTGTTCAACGGCACAATGCGACATCTACTTATATGTTCCATATCTATGGGTGGATTGATGGATCAAACAAACACAGGTCTTTCACACAGGAGACCAGGGTTCTGTTTGCGTATGGAACCACTGTATCAACATTAACTGGTTTTTAGGAAGCAGATATATTAGTCGTGCATTGCCAGACATCTCTCCACAAGTGTACATTCTGCCTTGTTTACATTTCTTTAATCCAATCACAAACATTTGGCCGGTAATAAGCCTGGGATGCACCAATATGTTCGTACCATTGGCGTCCCAGATGCTAATTTGCCATTTCCAGCGTACAGGTTGCAGTTCAGAGGTTGTTGTTGTTCCCTGGGGACTTTGAACATGTAGATAGGGGGCGCCATAATGCCGCAATAGCAGATTTATATCCGCAGCCTGCATCTGGTTAGGCAGACAGTAGTTATATTATCCCAAACTTTGATCTTTTCCAAATTATTAGTTATTTCAACACAAGACATGAGCTTTTCTCACACTTATCAAAGTCATTCTGGTGCCTCAACCAACCCAAGATGTTATGTTTTGTTTTTTGTTTTTTTTTGTTAATTATTTTCTGTTTTAATTTGTATTCCTGGTCATCCCTGATGTGCCTTTACTTCCTGTTTTTGTCCATATCCCGCCCTTTTTGATTGCTGATTAGTTGCTTTGTCTATTTATCCTTGTGTTTTTCTGTTTTTGTGTCAGTTTGTCGCTGTCCTCTGTGTTTAGTATCCCAGACCTTTTTGTGTTTTCCTTGTCATTTTGTATTTTAACCTTGTTGCAGTGTTGGATTTTGCCAGCTTTCATTTTCTGTGTTTTAGACTACTCCGTTACCCACCACCCATTAGCCTGTTCCTCATTCACCTTTTTGTTATTAAATCACGTTGAAGTCTTTATGCTCAGGCTCAGTCTGCATTTATGGGTCCATTATCTTGTCTAGAACTGTGTCTAACAAATGCAAACAAAACACAAGACCTTTATTTTGAAAGTGTAATTATGTGCTGCTTATTTATTATTGCTAACTTGCCTGCAGAATGAGAATGACGGTAGATAAGACATTAGTATTTATCATTGTGCTGAGAAAAAATTGTGTCAGTGTACACAAATCTAATAGATTACTGGTGTGTCCTAATTGAAATTTGAAGTTGGAATTTCTGAGTTCCCAGTTGGAAATTTCAACTGGAAAGCCACCTAAATGGGATTTATCACTTGAAAAGTCGGAAGAACCTCACCAACCCTGAATTTAAAATCCAAGATTGTCCAACCTCCAAGGAAAATGGAACACACCATAAATTTTGTGACTATTTCATGAAATGCTGTGTGTTGAAAAAACTTCAAAAGTGAGAAAAACCTGCACTAATATAAGGTGCCACAGGCTTCAGCTTTCTAAAGTGAATCAGAACTACAAAATGAGTGTTGTTCCTGAACATACCACGACCAGTGTCTTCTGTAAAGGATGCAATGCCCCACGCAGATGAGCAGAGGATGTTCCTCGTGTCTCTCCTCCCTTCAGTTACTGGCTCAAGTTTGCTTCACGCCTCCTCATTCACCAGTGGCCACAGGTGGAGCACAGTGTTGACACCGAGCCAAATAACCCAGAACAATATCATCTTTCCATTGGTGGCAGACAAGACAAGTGTATTGCTTTCTCTCCTACCCACTTGTCTCCTCCGTTTATACCTCTGCTTCTTCGTCGCCTGTTGGTTATTCTAATGTGGTCCGGATGGAGCAGCTGGTGGTGACATGGGGTTGATTATGCTGTTCCCACAGTGACATTTTCAAAGGCGACCGAGGAAGGCACCATTGTTGCCTCTGATCTGTGGATGACAGCCCTGCCTGTTGCACCAGCTCCACACTGGCAAGCTCATGGTGTGAGGGGAGCAGGACGTGCGCGCAGGGACGTGTACAGGACATGAAACGGGCTTTAGAAGGGAAATACCAGTACCAGGACATTTGATATAAGTCTGCTGATTATCTTTTTTTATGGGAGTATGAAATCATCAAGCATCACCACTGAAACCCAGCTAATCAAATTATTTTAGGCTGAGCAGCTTTTGACCTACTTTACCTTACAAGTGGAAGGAAAACTCAACATTTCTGCCTTCATCCCACAAACTGTCATCAGGGTGGAAGCGTTCATACTATTATCATCTACCATCAATAAGTAAAATGGCTGAATTTCTTTTCAGTATCTCTTCTGAAGCTTTCGCTCATATGATCTTCATCACGCTTTGTTAAAAACAAAGATTGCTGCCTTCAAATGCAATTTAAATTTCCGAACTTGTGTTTATGATAAGAAGTTGTGCATGGAACTCAGAAACTTTGAGCTTTAACAAGGTTGTGAATACCACAAGAAGGGGGCATTCATGTGGACACAACCCCATTTGAAGGCAACATAAGTGCTCAGAAAAAGTGGACCTCCTGCTAAAAGTCACATACTAAATGCTGTCAGAACTCTTTCAGGATTAAAGGGAACACTTTTTAAAAACCCAGCATTTCTTTTTAGTAGAAGCCTCTCTTTCTTGATAAAGATTCCTTCTTAATCCTTATCTTTTTATGGACAGAGACTGGATTGGATTTCATGAAGTGTGCTGTTTTACATTGTACGGCACTTTTACAAGCCATGTTCATTTCCAGTTCATCAAATACTGATGCGTTGTCACGCCTTTGTATAAGATGCACCAGGATTTCAAGCAACCGTATGAGGTGACACAACAAAGAGCAAGAAAGTCTCTGTATGAGACCAGGGTTTGTGTAAAACTACATCAACGTTATCTAAATATAATGTCACCTACCTTACTTATGGCTCAAACATGTGAGGCACTGCACGGTTACACTACATCACCCTACAATGAAATCAGTCTCCTCAGTTGTCTGTAAATGCGTTCCTGCTGTGTTTTCTGAGGGGATTTAAAATAGGATCTAAAGAACCACCACCATGCAGAGTCCAAGGTGTTTGCTGATGCTTATACTCTTCTTGGTCGCATCGTCATCATGAGCGAGAGACTCGCTGTCCTCAACATCATCCACTAATGACTACAGCGACTCTGGAAACTGTCCATAAAATTCCATGTAAGTCCATGTAAAACTGAAATAAATGCACAAAATGCACCTGTAGACCGCAGCTAGCCGCTGTCCAGTAAGTCCTGACAGGTGTATACTAGTTGAATACCTCAACTAATTAATCTGACGAAGACAAAGACAAAGTCGAAGACAAAGAAAAAACACCACTGACATCAGTCTGTAACCCTCTTTTCATGGAAATAAGCAGTTATAACTTCTCTTTGTGTACTTAATCTTGTGACAGTACAACTAACTTCACTCTTTGAGGTTCACAGCAGGGTAAACAAAACTGATGCACATGGCACCACACTCATACCTGTCCCCCCCTAAACAATGACAGGTAGGAACTAATTCGGTCTTAGACAAGAGAGACAAGAAGAAGAAACTTAAATACTACATATGTAAATGTGTTCTTAAAATACTAGTTAAAATGCGGTAAATGCTAATTAAATATCATCACATATAACAACATTTGTAACATTAAATTTAATTCTGCAGGTCCGTAATAATGTTGTTAAATTATTAAAGTGAAATTTATCATGTACACAACTGCACAGTTTAATAAGAAACACAAAATCAGTAAAGTAACTTGCTACAAATAACCCAAAAATGTATTGTGTACAGTAACTATGGTTATACTTGGAGCAGGAAACAGCAACAATGATCTGTTACATTTAGAAAGTGAGCATCTTATGAAAATAAAACCAGTTTTTAAAGTTATTGTAAGAACTTAAATGGCAGTCTTAAATACTCATATTGGTACTCGGTATCAGCAAATACCCAAATGTAAGTACTTGTATTTATACTCGGTCTGAAAAAAGAGGTAAGAGGTTTAAGTGCAGGGAAAACTTCTGATTTTTCATAATTTTGAGACCTGCTTTTATATACTTTGCAATTTTTTTAATCATTCAAATTTGTTTGGGTGGTTAATAACACGTTTCTGTGGTGTGACAAACTCAGAACACAAATTTATTGTTGCTTTACACAACCTTTAAATTTTTATATTAAAAATAAACAATCAAGCATACAAAAAACGTGTAGATTTCTAGGTTTATGTATAGGTCTATTTCTAGTCCATGCAAAATAGTAGCTCTACTCTCTTTAAAAGCATATAGAACAATACCATGTACACACACAGAGAAAAGGACAGTGCAGCTATAGTGCCTCAGTCAGTCCAGCTACTTCATCACAAGGCCCAGTTTGGATCATTTGGTCGGTAATTGCTACCCACAAGTGAGCCACTCCACATGAATGGAAGTGCAGTAAAGCGTCAGCGGCCATGATCACTGTCTGCTCCCAGGTAATAGCCCCATCCCCTCCCCCCTTCTGCTCCATCCCTGCGTCCCTCTCCCAGGCTGCTTCTCCTGTTGAATGAGGGGATAAAAGTAGCTAGGGGTGAGGCAGAGGGCTTTTGCAGAAAGGGGAGGGTGAGGTGTGGGGGCGATATAGGCAGTCCATAATTACCTGTAATGAGACTTTTGTCTTGGAGCATTACAGGGATGTTCTTGAAGTCACCCCGGAGGTGGTTTTCAGATGGAGGAAGAGCCGCGCACGCCTCAAGTCCTCTCATCAGCCATCTCATCCATATGTGCAGTAATAAGTAATTACTGAAGTCTCATTGAAGTCCATGTAGAGTATTCTCCCTGTCTCCCTCTCTCTTGAGGTGGATGAATACCCGCCACTCACCTATTACACAAAGTGACACTCCTTGAGATCCGACGTGTCATCTCAATCTTCCTCTTCAGCCCTACTCTTTCCTCTCCTCCAGCCCCCCTCAGTTTGAGAAAACAGCTGGCACCCTTTGATGTCTGACTGGCCTCGCACTGGGTCACCCTCACTGCTGCATCTGACAGGGGATCTATTCATGCTACTCTCAGGACGGTGAAATCATTTCAATCACCATGCTGCAAATATCTATCAGGGGCTTCCTCTACTGCTTCCTGACACCCCAAATTCTCACCTAGTGACCAAAATTATAGAAATGCTTTGACTGTTTGGTCCATCGGATGCCTTTTTCTATATCTACCACAAAGACCCATCCACAGGTTGTTTTTAGGGATGAAAGAATCCACTAAATTCACCTATGTGTAGCCAGGTGAAACCTCCATTTGTTCTCCATTTGTTGTAGGATAATCCGGTCGGTTTATCACAACTTGATTTTTATTTCAAAGTCATGTATTCTTTGTTCCCATTCCGCAGTCAAATCAGCAAATATAACGTTCGGTTGGACTTTCAAAATTAAGCTTGCTGAGAAACATTAAAGCGATAATTCACTCAAAAATGAAATTTTACTCAATATCTACTCACTCCTGCGCTGATGTGAGGATGGGTGAAGATCTCCAGTTCACAAAACACTCCCGGAGCATCAGCGGAAAAAACAGCGTTGCAGCCAAATCCAGTACAATTAAAGTGAATGGTGACCAGTTTTAAACTGTGAAAAAATAACACAAAATACCCCAGAAAAAATATCTCCAATCTGCTTGTGTGGTGTAATCCAAGTGCAAAAAGACACCATTTACACTGTTTTTAGCCTAAATGTCAACTGTAGCCTCTCAGACCAGATCTGTGTGCACACGCCTGAAACAGGTACACAGGCTCTCGCCCAAGCGGCGCAGCTGCATTTTCTTCTTTGTTGAAAGTTTGCAAAGTCAACTGTATGCATAACAAGTCACTATTTCTCAGCAGATCTCTCTGTTGTCTGAGTTTCTTCCAGGTAGCATGTAAACACAGATGTGAAGGTATCACAAGATCTCCTATATCTTGTGTCGCGCCGCTTGGGTGAGAGCCTGTGTGCCCACTTCAGGTGTGTGCATGCAGTTCAGGTCTGAGAGGCTACAGTTGACATTTAGGCAAAAAATATGGCGTAAATGGCGTCTTTTTGGGTCAAATTTTAATGTCGTGGCTTACAGACACTTGGATTACACCACACGAGCAGTATGGAGAAATTCTGTGTTTTTTACATTTTAAAAATGGTCACCATTCTCTTCAATTGTACTGGATTTGGCTGCAACGCTGGTTTCTGCTGAAGCTTCTGGGAGTGTTTTGAACTTAGTCCATAGTCCCAAACATGTTTTTGTACTGAAACATGGATACCGAATGGCCAGATTTACTCACATCTTTAGTTATTAACAACAATTTACAGGAATTTGAGAATATTTTACACTAGCAAACACCAACATACTCTTGAAATTTTACACAGGCAAGTCAAAATTCCAATTTTCCAGTTCAAACTGAACACACCATAATGCATGAGAACTGCCAGGACATGAAGAGGGAGATGAAACAGGAGACAAGCGAATATGATGTGGATCGATTTGTCCTTTTCTCATTAAAACACAAATTCTAGTATGCAGTGTAGTTCATACACTTCATGCTACATGGTGAACCAAAGTTTTTATACCACAACAGCATTTCTGTCCATATTCACACACTCCCTCCGTCTCTGCTGTGATTACAACTCTGTGTTAATCAGCTGACAATGTGAGTGCCATTATTGCGCTGAAGAATGAACGTTGCCCACGTTCATTGATTGCAAACCGATCCGTTCAGTTCACAAAAAGTATGAGCATGTTCGATGAATGCCTCTCTTTCAGTGCGTTCATGCACAACACTGGTCTTACACAGCCAGGCCTCCACAGCATTGTGTCAGCGCTGGAGAAAGGTCTAGCTATTATCACTCTGCTGTAGGGGAAAAAATACTCTAGCTGGTTTATAGGTTTTTAAACTAATCACAATAGTCTTGGGCAGTGCCGGAGACAGCGATGCAGCCACTGCAAAGTAGCGTCAAGGCAACTTGTTTTGGTAGAACATTTGCACATGGGAAGGCGAGCCCTGGCATTAAGATTCTGCAATAAAAGGGCAACAGCTGCTAGCCTTTTTATGTTTTTATCTAGAGACCATGTGCTAACTTGCCAATTTTAGCATGTAGGTTGGTAGTTTGGAGATTTTTTTGTTTCCCATAGCGACAGGGACACAGGCAGTGGATGTTGCCTGAAATATACGACTTATATGTCGCTGGAAATATGTGGCTTATACCCACAGCCTACATCTGGTGAGTCAGACTTGGTCAAACACCTGACTATTTAGCTACTTTTGTGATAATTACCTTGAATGTGGAGTCTGTCTGTGCTACATCTGTTCTCATCATGTAGCTTCTTAAAATACATCACTACCACCAGTAGTGACACCCCAGTCATGGACATTTGAAGCTTTTATGTGGAAAATCCAATGTGAAAATCCCATTGGCTTTTTGTTGAAGGAACCAGAGCAATGCGAACTCAGTTGGCCTACAAAAACATGCAGCTATTATAAAGTTGGACTAATTTATTTATTTTTTGGCCACTTGGGGCAGTATAACAGTCTGCAAACTTGAGACTGACACCTCTTCTTCACACCCAATCAAGTTCTTATGACACAGATGAACATCAGCATCCATTTGAAGTCATGTGTCTGAACATCTGACGAAAAGTCCAACGAACAAAAGTCCAACATTCACTCTCCTTTTAGCTCTGATTTGGTTTCCACCGGGGTAAAAAAAAAACACTTCAAATTATGTGTTCTCTAATTTTATGTTAAATAGGTTGTAATTACCAAGTAACATTTTTGAAATTTCCTAGAAATTACCCCCAAATTTCATAGTTCAGCATGTAATAATTAGTAAGTACCACTTTTCATGTAGTGGGTGTTTATTACCAAGTGATATATTTGAAGTTTCTTTGTATACACCTGCAGGTTACCCCAAAGTTTCACATTAAGCGTGTGAAAATCGATTGATTATGAAATTTATTTAATCACATATTTACTATGAAATTTTGTAAATTTGTGGGTAGTTTCAAAGAAAACTCAAATATGTAAAATTACATTAAAACAGCACTTGCTAATTATTGCACACTTGCCAAGAAATTTGGGGGTAAAGTGTGGACAGTAATTTGTGGCTAATTTCAAAGAAATTCCCACCTATTTCCCATGGAATTAGAGGGTCTGTGAATTAAAGTGTTACCCTGAATTCTTCACTGTGTTCATCAGCTTGTTGCTAACTTTGTCCGCTGGCCTTTTGTTGTTAGACAGGTAACATGCTGTGGGTTTATCAGATTTTTTTTCCTCTCCTGACTGCAATGGTCACCTGTAACAGTTGTTGGAAACAAGGTCGATCAAAGTGGTGACTGTGAACCAAAACAATGAAGTTGCAGCCATATAATTCTCTGTGGATTTGTCACTGCAAGTGACCTTTTTCACATTGCACATACAAATTTAATTTATTATTAATACAAGCAAATTCATTAGTGTACCTTTAAGAAAATGAAGCACGCACACACATTTACACACACAAAAACATACTTTATATGTTGTCAAGAGCTCATTTCCTCTCTTGTGAACACATATCTCTGCTTTCTCCCTCAACCCATCAACTTGTTTTCAAGGCCTCTGGTTCTTAACATACCATTAACTATGAAAACCATTATTAAATCAACTCCCGGCAAAATTCTAATAAGATAAATTGGAACAGTTTGAATGGCGCATGAAGAATGGCATAGTCTGACTTGCTCTGAAAGTCACACACTTGATATTTATATGAACTCGAAAATGAAGCTGAAGGGCTGAGGCTGCATTGTTTGAATCAATAAAAGATATTTATCTGCCATCTTAGCGCCGCAGCGGTGAAAAAGCATGAGAGGTATTTGAAAAAAAAAACACAAGAGCAATGATGAGGTCACCAGTAGGTACTCCATACTTAGCTCTCTGGTGCGTTTTTAAAATGAGGTGCTTTGATTGCGCGTCTGGTTTTGTGTGTGTGTGCATGTTTGTGTGCATTTATGAGTGTGGTTTGGGTTCTAGAATCGTCCACGAGACTTTTACTTGCCATTGCAAAAAAGTGACCCCCGATGACCGCACGTGCTCAGACTCACACGCACACACACGCAGACGCACACACTCTCACAAACAAACAAAACAGCTGTGCGGGTGGGCCTTGTCATTAGCCCTGCTTGTTTTTCTTTTGATTGAGGGAAGTTGCATTGCGGTGCAACCCTCAATGCTGCATTCGAGAGCGAGTGTGTGTGCCATGTGGATCCGTTCTCAGTGTCCACTCGGCACTGGGACTAATTTGCATTCCTTTGTGTGTGAATAAAGGACACCTATTCTGAGGACAGAGTTTACCAGCTGCCGTCCAGGACTAGTCCTTATTAGAGCCCTGCTGTTCCTCTGAGAACGCCAGCACATGTTCAACACTCGCTGCCGCTCACACACGGCCACTCACGTATACACACACACGCACACACTCAAGGACACGTGCACCCCCACAGTCATAATCCATTCATACACAAATGGAAACACACTAACACAGATGCACAAAAAGAAACAAACACACTCTTTACACAGAGGCACTTGCAGAGGGTTCGAGCAGTGATTACTAACACCAGTGGTAATGCTCTGTGGCTATCAATGAAAGGGCAGAGGTCACTGTCACACACATGTTGGTGTGTTGTTGTTTTTTTTAGGTGTATCCCATGCAATACAATGACAATATGCAATGCAATACAATATAAACACATTAGTAATACAGGTTTAAAATGTAAAACTCACTCACAACTTGCCAGCCCTCCTGATTTTCCCAGGAGACTCCTGTACAGCGTGTATAAGTCCTATACACTCTACAAGTATACCGTTTATACAGCGACACCAAACCAAAATTCCGAAGAAAAATTCCTGTTTTTTGTGGAAGGTTTTAAAGGAAAGGGGCTTGGATTTTTAAAAATCTGACATATCAGTTTCCCTTTGTGTGCAGTGCAAAAACTAAATGAAAGAAATAAATCTGATAAATGATGATTTGGGCAAGTTCATGCCAGAGGGAAAAATTATTCTGTATTGCCTCTTGAGGAATAAAAGTAAAATTATTCAACATAAAGTTGCTGTTGCAGTGTACTTATTATTTTGTTATTTTCATTCTTTAAAAGTCATCAGAATACAGGAAACATCCCTGAAACTCCATTGTTTGGTACCAAAATCCTCCCTAATTTTGCAGTCTCAAGGTTGGCAAGTGTCGTTCTCACTGCCTGCACAAAGTTCAACTTAAGCCCCATTGAGACTGAAACATCATCTGTGCTGGTCAGGGATTTTAATTGTGCTCGGAGAACGATGTAGGTAATTCTTCACCTCTACCAGAGTTATAATTACAACCGCAATTACATACTATTTTTCTGCGAAAACACTTGTCCTCATGTAATTTATCTTCCATTCAGAACTTTGTTCTTGTATTTTAATGCAGATGAGTTGAGTCTGGGTTTTTCCTCAGAAAGATCTGCTTGCGCTTCTACTTTTTTTTTTTCTCCTTTTTTCTTAATTATCTCAGTGTGAAACTAGATTTTGGTGAGAAAATGGAGGAGGTCAAAAGTGGTTTTGCAAATCTTTGATAGATGAAAACGTGTCCACTAGGTATGAATCTGAATACGTTATTCAGGAAAGCACAAATAATGTGATGGAAATGGACACTTCTGTCTTCTATCTTCTAAGTTGCTCATTAGTAATTGGAAAAAGTCAGCTCTAGGTTGCGTCTACCTTAATAAATCACTGATTTAATCAATCAAGATTATTCCCTTCAACTGAAGAATATTTCTATTCATGTATATGTTTACTGTGGAGTTTCTATTTCCAGTGCAAAACAGTCTTATATAATAAACCTGTTTTTTTTTTTTTTTTTTTGTTTTTTTTCGGTTTCTGATTTTTCAACATCTCCAGTTAAAGGAGAGGTAGTGGCGGGCTTCAGACAGTTCATAAAACAGATAGATGATAGTGCAGTATGAAGTTGTGGAAATATTTAAACATATACCAATATTAACTAATGTTTATGCTTTGTAAGCATAACATATTTGGTGCCACTGAATATTAGGTTGGGAAATAAAACATTTGCCTGTTTTAACATGACTTCTGGTATGAACCACACCTACTTCTGGTCTTCTATCCAAATACAGACACAGAAACATGATTTTGTTGGCTGAAGAGAAACAGATAAAAAATAATGATGTCTCTGTGCACCTATAATGCTAACGCCAATATACAGATCTTCATGGGAATCAGCAGAAAAACTGAAGCCATCAGAGAGCTCAAGACCCCCTAAAATCATCATCAATATGCTTTTGTAATTCTAGCCAGGTACTGGTATTGTCTTTTGAGGCCTGTTTTTGCCAATATTTATTAACATTCTGGCAATTTCACACCATTAAATGTATGCCAAATTTACTATTAGCAGTTCCTATTTGCAGTGCTCCCCTGGAAGAACAGCCAACTCTCAGTGGATTACTATGAGACTCAAGGAAACTTAAAAATGTGATCATTCTTAGGCAAGTTCTGAATATCTTCTTTTGCATGATTTCTGGATGTTTATTCACAGTGCACATGAGATATACATGAAGGTGTGAGTCACACTGACTGATATCCATATGTTTTTCAGATTGAGTCGTGGCTCTGAGGAGTATGATTTTTGACACTTAAAGGGCAAGTTCAATTGGTTGAGGTATATATGTTTTAGTGTTGAAATGCTATTTTCCCAAGCCCTTCTGAAGCTGTTTTCCTAGATGACTTGATGTAGGTTTCTGCATGATGAAGTTGGTACATATAAATCACCTCGGTTTAGGGAGGGCAGCCAGGGCCATCAGCGCTCTAAACTATGTCTGCTTTTTCTTAATGCCTGAGTGTGTTTCCATTTGAAAAACCCAGCAAAGGATGCAGATCTAGTTGCCCTTTAAACAAATAAGACTTAATAAAGGCAGTAGCCAAGGTTTCTCTGTCAATGCAGCTGTTGACAATAATCCAATTTATTACCACAGGCTGATATTGTCTCTATAAAAACCATCAAAATAAAAACTTAAATGTTGAGATGGTGAAAAGTAAACACCATAGAAAGTTAACGATAGTGTTTGTTTACCTGAGTGAGAAAAACTTCATGGTCATTTATGTGTTGAGTTGGGTGAACACCCACAGGTTCTTTAATGCAACACTGAAGAGGTTAAAAAACAAATGACAGACAAACAAACAATAAGATTATGGACAAAAGAGGATAACCTTCATCTTGCATTCATCATGACCTAGGATTTCTGTGCCTTGTGCACTCTTAAATCAGTTAAGACCAGGCAGAAAGGTAGATACAGTAGATTTCATTTCAAACCCCACAACAACTTTTCATTGGGAACATTGTGGTGTAGAAGGACAGGTCACCTAAAATGAAAATTCATTTATTATCTACTCACCCTCACGACGATTGAGGGTAAGGTTTATTTTTGATAGTCTGCAAAACACTGCTGGAGTTTCATAGGAAAAAAGTATTGCAGAAACCCCCAAACAATGGAAGTGAATGGTGATCAGTTATCAATTGTAAGAAAAAAAAAAAAAAAAAAAAAAAACAGCTGGAAAGAAAACATAAAATGGCTCCATACTGCTCGTCTGGTGTAATCCAAGTCTCCTAAAGCCCCAACACAAGCTACAAGCTACAGTAAGATCTACAGTGAAGATTCAGGTTAAAACATGGTGTAAAAATCTTTTTGCAACTTGGCATGAGTTGGAGTGTGGATTAAAAAACTAGACCTGACCTTGAGGGTCAGGAGATTTTTGGGTGAACTATCCCTTTAGTATGAAACTACAAACATCACGTGTTACCATGAGTGGCAGTTTTATTTTAACACACTTAATCAGTACTGACAACCAGTTCCTATGAAGTCAAATTTAATGTTTAAGTGTATTTGTATTGATCTATAAGTCACCTCTGCACCTCTATCTGGCTAAGCAATGATAAAAAAAAGTTGTTTTATATTGATATAATGTTCTTTGGTATTTTTAATTGTATTTCTCTGGAAAATGATTTAAAAGTCTTGAGGACTGCACTGGGTTGGGTACAGTGTTGCCAGGTGCAAAATCAAGCAATATCGTACTGCGACTTTAAAATGATTGCATTTTAACAAAAATTATACATACATTAACAACCTAGGAAGAGGCCAAGGATGCTACACCAAAACTATGGCAAAACCATCCCAAATGCACCATACTACACAGAGGCTGCATCATTTGAACAAGATGGTAACAGTTTATCGCTTTATGCAAAAACTGTTCCCCATCAAAACAAAAGCCCCAGACTATCGCTGCTCTACTGCTTGATCAGTGTGATGCTGTGATTGGTTGCTTTCAAACAAAGTTTTATTGTGGGTTTATAGAAATGTTGAAATGGTTGTACATATCGTCTTTTTTGGAATTATTGATCATGTATTGCACAGTTGCAAAAATGATGGTGCAAATACAATAATTATTGTACATTTGGCAACACTGGTCAGCTACCTGTGGGTGTGGATTTTACTTATGTTACATTCTCATGGATTCAGGCAGATGGTAGACACAGACGGAGGACATCTGCTGGACAGAATGGGGAAAACAAACAAGAAGTCCAATGGTATGGCAGGACAGCAAAACAAAATATACATGACATCATGTTGCTATGGTGACATATTGCTTATAAAATTATTTTGTATGTATTATTGTATGTAATTATTACAGCCATGTATGGCTTTAAAATGCTGTTTTCTCTAAATATTGAATTGCAAACTTAAACTTAATGTTAAATTCCCTGTAAAAGGTAAGATTCATTCGTTTCCAACATGTATAGTAAAAGAAGAAGTGCACTTTGGACAGCAATACTGTCTACCAATAACTGTTGAAAGTATTTTCTGCCAGCCTCACCTAATTTTACTGTCCTTCTCTCGTCCACTAAGATGATATCTGGTTTGCCATCTAAAACATCTACCTGAACCATGTGAATGCAACAGAGATAACTGTTACTAAATTTGCATCCAATGACACATTTTCTCACTGCTGACACAGTGGAGGACGGGAGACAAATATATCCATTCAGCAGACAAGATAGAAGTGTTTCTGGGCACCGAGCTTCACTATACAAAACCACAACTTTATAACTTAATTCATTTATTTGGTAAAACTGGATCATATATTTATATATATCATATTTAATTAGAGTTTACTGATGGACAGAAGGCTTAGTTGATGCTGATGCTTGACATAAACGGAACCGTTAGCAAGAACATCTGCAGTTACAGAGAATGAGATAGAAATCACAACTGATAATTTACATATGAAATTTTTTTTTAATTTTCATCACTTCATCCATTACACAGTTGTTCGGTTTTGTGTTCAGACTTTAGCATCAGAAAAACATGGGAACAGTACACAAGAGAAAAACAATAACCCTGGAGGAGCTTATTTATGGCCTCTACCTAAATAATATTTACAATTTTAGAATATGTGTAGATTATTTACAGTATTAGTATTTCTGTGGTAACAAATAAGACCAATACCGAAAAGACTGACAGCGTACATTTTTCTTGTCACTGGATCAGAGTTTATTTTAACTTAGAATTTAACTACTGTTTCTGATTCAACTTCACAATAGCTTCCATACCTCATAAGGTAAAAAGAAGCCCTTTCAGGTCATGGAACAGATATTTTTCTCTTTTTCCTCTATTCTGTAGTACTTGAGACTGATTAGAAGTCCACTTTTTGAAGGTCTCGTCTGAGAATCAACCACATTTTTACTTGGTCTTGTGTCTCTCTCAGACAAAGAGGACTCTTAAATGTTTGTTACTGTTACTGGCTGTCTGTCCATACCCCTCTTCACAAAATGTGGGAGACAGGAGAAGAAGCTTTGGTTGTGTGGAAGAGACTCTTATGTCATAAATTCTGGCTACCTAAACCATAGTGTTCCTCTGTTCAAAATAAAACATACAGCGGTGTGTAAATTATACAAAGCTGGCTAAGTTGCTATGCAAATGTTTGGGATAATCAACTATGTAGAGCTTTGTAGCTCATGTATATATAGTTACAATACATTACATCAACAGGTAGTTATTCTGTAGTGTGAAGCAGATCACACCACAGTGTCCATTTTGATTGGAGTTTAATAAGTTAACTGTGCAAGCCCAGAGAAGTAGAAATCAGGCAGATTTTATCACCGCTTTCTACGTTACTTTGTGCTGTTTACAAGATTCATTATTAGCAGGTCGGTCAGCACAATATATGTGAATTATTCATGTTAAAATATCCTCTGCACTCAACATTTTTTTGAGTGGACACACTGTAGGACCAAACTCCATTCTAAAAGCAGGTGTTTTATAGTGGGGCTACATTTTCTCACAGTAAAAATGACAGTTACACCATCATTAAGACTCTTTTCTTATTCATCTCAGTCTACAGGCTGAATCGGCACACATGCCATGTACTCAGTAACATTATAAAATAACTTGTAATGAAGTTTTTTGCCACATGCACACACTACATGTATTGACTGGTCCAGCACTACAGTGCTTGTTTTCACCAGGCAAAAGTAAAGTACGTGGTTCATGCCAAATAACAGGATAGATAGGGTGAACCTAAACTAAACCTTCAAAAAGTGTTTTGTTTATGTGTGAATTATTACAAAAGTGGAGATGGCTTCCATTAAATATACATATTCAATCCCATAATTTAATTTGCAACAATTTATTCGGGGGGTAACTTTTTTTTTTAAAGTTGGTTTGGACACTGTCCACTCATCCTAGTATTAGCAGCAGTGGACAGCCACTGTACAATGCCAGGTCACCAACTCCAGCTCCAACTCAACCCCTTGAAATCTTGTTTTCAGTACACTCTGGTCTTATCCGTGACTTGGTCTTGGTCTTTAGTTTAGATGGTCTTAACTACAACGCTGATGTATGCTTTATAGTGTGAGTATGAAGTGTCCAATGTAAAGTCAAAGAGGCAAAATGCAACATAAAGAAAGTCTTTTTTTTTATGGGAAATGTTGTCCACAAACTGCCACACATGCAGTAGTACCTTTAGTTCTTAATTGGCGGTGGTGATTATCAGCAGCACAATTCTGAAGTGCTTGTGTTGTGAAGAGCTGCAGTAGGAGGTCTATCAGTGTCACTTGCTGTCAGTCCTCTGAATGTAAATGACTGTTATATTAGGGGATGATTTGGGGTTTGAAAGGAGAAATAAATGGTTCAATTTGGGCTAATTAGAATAGACGATGTGGACAGTGACCAGCTCAGCCTTGGCTTGAATACCTAATTACAGAGTGGAAAAATTATCCAGCCCTCTCTCCAAAATTACAGTCAGGTTTAACAAACAGACTCTCACCCTGACCATCTAAGGGGACAGACTCTCATTTGTATATTTTATGCTGCTGATATAAAGCCTACACTTCAGTCCCTTCTGAGCTCATGGATTTCTGTGTGTGTGTGTGTGTGTGTGTGTGTGTGTGTGTGTGTGTGTGTGAAGTGGTTGCTGATATTCAGCTCTATATAATGTGTTTTTCAGCCAATATTATCCCGTATTGTTTGGGTTTTCTTTATGCTTTTCTTTTCACCAGTTCTGCTTTATCTATTTTGCATTAATTGCATCTCTCTTAATTGTTCATCTGTTAAATAGAGAGTTAGTATGGCGCACAACAAGTGAGGAGCAACAATGGCACTTCAGAAATGTTGCACACAAGCTAACACTCAAGCACACTTCAGCACGGTGACAAAGTGCAGTTTTTAGTGCTTAATCAAAAATCATTTTAAAAATAAAAGATATGCTAATTATGTTTGTTATTACATGCCGAA
Source organism: Lutjanus erythropterus (assembly GCF_056507025.1). Taxonomy (NCBI): domain Eukaryota; kingdom Metazoa; phylum Chordata; class Actinopteri; order Lutjaniformes; family Lutjanidae; genus Lutjanus; species Lutjanus erythropterus. Next base: position 9,933,256 of record NC_139325.1, read on the forward strand.
CAATTGGTTCAGACATACTGGTCACTGCAAAAAGGATGATAGATTAAACAAATACATCAACAAGTATCCTGTTACAAATTACAAATACTCTCTCATCAAATGTATTCAGATATAAAACAAAGTACTGCTATGGAAATATATTTAATAAAAATCAAAGTAATTTGTAATTTGAAAATATAAACTGATATAATTACATTTTAGGTAGCCTCAGTATAGGTCTGACCTTAACCTCTCTACAGTGAAAAGATGAGCTCCGCTAATTTCTCCCATCATACATCTGAAGTGGCCAATCAGGATATCCCGGAGGGGATGCTGCGAATTTAGGGGTGGGTGCTGGTTGGTTTCAGTCTGTCCTGACCAGAAAAACAGCTGTATAGGTTGTGTGTGCAAGCAGCTTATGCTCCATAAAGAGCAAGAAAGCCTGTGTAGGATACTCAGTGTGATGTTTTATTTTGCACAATTGAAAAAATAAACACAAAAATAAGAAAAGATGACAATAATACACTCTGCAGGGTGAGGCACAAACCTAGGGGGCTCATTTGAGGGCGCCACCTAAATATGAATTGTTATCAAGAACGTTATCAAGAACTCAAAAATACAGAACAATACAAAAATAATACAAGTGTTGGCAAACTAATAGTAACAAATTATGTTTGACAGCAAAAACAAGAAACAACAGTAATAATAATGCCCATTTAAAAGCAGAAAACAAAAAGGCAAATGGATAGTATTTATTTGGATGATTCTAACAGTTTAAATTTGACTTTAAACGTAAAATAGATGAAAAATTTAAAGGTGCTGTAAGCAATTCTGGAGAACGATTGATTGATTGTTCAGTCTCATTCCCAGTACCTTGGGTTGGGGGCAAAGCATCAATTTATAGCACCTTAAATTTATATATAATTGTTTCTTGGTTGGTCATTTCTCTTGGTGATTTTTCATTTGACACTTCTCTTGTACATTAACCATCTCTGTGTCTTTAACATGAGCATTTCAACATAAGACACATGAACTGATTATGTTGTGTTAATTAGCTTCGAGCTACTGTTAATTGTCAACTGAAAATTTCAAGTGCCCTGCAGTGTTAAAACTCCAGCAGTGTGGCTTATCTCAGTATTTCTAAAAAGGTATGAAACATAATAATACAGGTGCTAGCTTACATTAGCTGTACTTTTTACCATCTGCTACATGATTACCCCTTATTTTACTAATGTTAAAGTGCAATGAATTTATTAATTGTTACCTTACTAATATCAGGTGTATATCAGGTGTATCTAACGCTTATTGGGAAATTATAATATATAAATGATGTGTAAACAAAGACCTGTACTGTAACTTTTAAGTTAAAGGTACTATATGGAACGGATGTTAAGTGAACTGCAGTCAGCATCCTGTTGTGTCGTCATAATCATGACAGGAGCAGCATAAAGAGTGAGACAGCCTGTGTAGGGAGGAGTGGGTCAAACAAAGGAGACCAGGCTTTGTGTCCTGTGTGAAACCATACGTCGACGTTGACTTATTTAAAGTTTTAAGTTACTTTTTATCAGTGACGTCAATAACTAAATGTGACGTACATGATAAGTTATAACCCAAACCACGACTGAACACTAGCAGTATCTCTCCTCAAACTTCTTATATTTTTCTTATTATTATTATTATTATATATTTTTTTCTCCAGTTTAAACCTGGGGATGATATTCTTTATTATTTGAGAATAAAGTGATAATGTTTTGAGTATTACAAATACATAAATACAAGCTCTTAAAGTATTTTGTTTTAAATTCCATCTTATTTTTTTCTGCAAAGCAAAATTCAAATTTCAAAATAAACTCAAAAGTGATTAAATATGTATTTTAAATACATTAAATTGAAATACCACCCATTTCTGGCAAGTGAGAGCTAACCCAGAAGAAAAAATTTACATTTAAATTCTCTGTAGATGCTACAGTGATGGTGGTTGGTCCTTTTTTGTCCTGTTTTCATTTTCCAGGAAACTCTTTGGGGTTGTGAGGAAGGATAGATGTGGGTGAGCCAAGATAATAAAAAGCTTTTCCAAACTCCCCCAACCTGCAGCACCTCATCCCTCCAGCACAACAACTCCGAAGGTCACAGGGTCTGCAGCTGCAGAGATGCTTCCCCTGTGTTCTCTGTGCTGGTCAGAGTATGTGACAGAAAAGTGATTTTTTTTTTCTGTTTTGTTTCCATACACATGATTAAAAACATATAAAGGACGTCTCAACTTTATACACTGTATCACTGGAGGCTTTTACTCATACAGGTAGCCTTCTTTGAGTTAAAAAGGGGCTCAAAGGTCACAGAACAAATGGAAACCGGTCATCAGAGGCACACGTTTCTTTGCTTGAACCTTTCTTTGAAATATTAAATATAAGCCATCAAATAAAAGATTGAGATAGGATTAATCAAGAAAGAGGTTATTAACTTGTGGCAACACAGATGCTTCAAAAGATTCATAATTAATGAATTCACATTCATTTTAATTAAAAATGATCTTTGAACCACCACTGAAATGAATGCAAATGAAAGGTAGTCGCTGAACTAAACCTATTCTTCTATTCACGAGCTGAAGGTGGTATGGGACTGCGCAGTAAATAGGCTGTTTTCTCTGCTCTGTTTTTTTTCTTTTTTCACCATTACTCCGATTGTGGGATACTCATAGCTGAAAGAGGGGCTATGTGATGGAGTATGACCGCTGTCACAATACAGACAACAGAAAGGCTTGGTGAAAAATGTAATTTCCCCTCCTCTGTGGAGCTGCAGCAAAAGGGAGGAAAAAAATGAACCCGGCAGAATTATTTGCCTGCAACTACTAGAGCTTGTGGTAATTACTATAATGATGTCTCCAAGTCAGGGCACAGCCAGTGCCACGATCACACAGAAGCTGATCAGAAAATAAAAATTTCAGGGGGCACACAAGGCAGCTACAGTCATCTCATTAATGCATGCTAAATAAGGAAAAATGACAGAAGGATCTGTACTGGCCTTTCATAAATATGAAGTGAGGTAGACAGACATGTTCGTATTGTATTCTTATGAATAATATCAAGGTTATATGTTGAAAATAAGAACATTTTTATGCTTGCTACAAATAAAATTACTTGTGTGACTGAAAACATAATTACTGTATATTTGTACACCAGCAGTTCTACAGATAAGGTCCATTTTTCTGTCCTTTTTTAAGGGAATTTGGGTGAAATGGCTCGATGAGTTTTCATTTAACACATATTCTGCTTTTTTTAAAACATTTATTTGCTTTTGTTTTAATAATAATCATTTTTAGAAGAAGACAAAAACCAAATCAATTAATTTGTATTTTAGTATTCAACGTTAATAGGAGTTAAATTAATGAAATTAAATGAATAACTAGAATGAGAGAAAGGAGGCTTTTGGGTGGGTTTGGACTCATGACTTCCATTGTCTAAATGTTTTGTTGAGGACACTGAGGCATTGTGGTCTGTATTCCTTCTGTAAATGTGTGACTTTTAACAATCTGGAGAAAAAGACACAGTCGCTATTTGTATTTATTTGGGTGATTCTGATAGTTTTACATGAAATTTTGCTACTTTCAAAGCTGACAGAATAAATAATTAGATGAAAAAATTAAAGGCACAGCTAAAAATGATTCTGGAGAAAGCTAGTTGATTGTTGAGTGTCATTCCTACATTTGGTCATATTCTGATGCTTTGGTATGGTGGTTAAACATTGGTATTTAATTACCTGCAATCCACTGTCTTTCTCCAGAATCACTTTAAACTTTCATTTTGACCATGGAAGTATTGCTGTATTACTGTTTCTTAGATAGACATTACTTTTGCACATTAACTCTCTCCGTTTCTATAGCATAAGCATTTCAGCATAACATGCATGAATAGATTATGCTCTGATGTGTCAGTTAGCTTCAAGCTAATGTTAACTGAAAATTTAAGATACCCTGCAACAATAATCTAATTTAAATAAAATAGTAAGGTAGGTCAACAGGCAGCATGTATAGCAGTGTAGACGCTCCAATTGTAGGTTATATGCCTAGTTTTTATTTAAAAAAAAAAGGTATTAAAGGTAATAATATAGTTTGGTTAATGCTAATGCTAAATAATATTAGCTATACTTGAATTTGTATGCTTGGCTATCCCTCATTTTAATATTTTTATATGCGCAACAATTCTGTTTAAATATGTTAGTTTATGAAAATGGGGTGTATTTATCTAATACTTACAGACTTATGAAATAGTAGCCTAGCTGTATTAGTCAGAGGTTCACTGTAACTATAACTTTTCAGTTAAACGTACTATATGGAATTTTCACAATCCTTGTTATTAATGACACCGGTCTCCAGTGAGTGAGCGTCCTGGGCATCGGACATAACAGTGACGTGGCATACACAAACGTGATTAACTGGCATCATGTTTATAGGCCCTATGTAAAGTCTAATTTGTGTCATGCTGGGTGTCGTGGTTATTTTTTAATGCTAGCAAACTCCATTTTGAAGCCAACGTTAGCTAGCGTTGCACACTGCTGGTGATATAGGTGAGCTGATGAGAGGCAAGGGACTCGGAAGCATGCATCAGTGTCACGTCCTTCGGATTTTCCCAGAAAAACTCTCCAGAGTCCTTTCGAAGAAATCAACCAAGACAGTCGAGGAAGGTGTCATTTTTTAATATGTTGCATTCCATTCACACATTGGCAATACAAGGCAATTGAATTGCCTCACATAATACCTTTAACAAATAGTACACATGGGTTTTTCAGTGTCTGTGTACTTGTTTCTTAGAATGGCAAATGATTCGAGCCCTTCACCTATCACTGATTCTCAAACTCAATTTCCCAGTAAAACAATGAAATTACCAACACACTGCATCTCTTATTACTGTTTTGTAAAACAAAGTGTTCTTCCTCCTCTTCTTCATCATCTTTTTATTATATCCAATTAAATTTTTGTCTGTTAAAACACCTAAACCTTAAACCTCGAAACCCTTTGCACTCAATTAAAGCAAGGATTATAAGAGTGTAGTACAAGCAATGTTGGGAGAGTCGGGAAACAAAAGCTGTAGCCTGCACAAGCTCAGCTTCTCTGAAGAAGACAGTTTCCAGCAAAACACACTTTGTGACCAAAAGCAATTTCTCCATGAGTCTGCAACTGGCCCGAGCAGACATGGTGGACATGCAGGGAGGCTATAGGCTGCTGATAAGCACAGATGTTCCCCCTCATATCCACAAGCGTGTGACCGCAGTCACTGGTTCGCCCTCGCCTGGCGCCCGCTTATGCAGCTTGCCTCTTGGTCCCTCCACATTACACGCCGGCCTGTTTGATTCTGATGGGTCCTGAAAGCCAGGAGACATACGTGGATGTAACAACATCAATGCGCTTCGCCAGGTTTTCAAGTCAGGGACATGTCTTATTATAATTACTACCTATGTATTATTTATTGTGCTCTAGAGAGACAAATCGTCACGGTTCTCCCTGGATGTTTTTTCTCCTCTCCTCCCTCCCTCCTTCCTGCCCTCCTTTTCTCAGTCCTGGGAGAGGAGAGAAGACCACAGTTTGGGGAAGAGGGCAAGGGGGGTGGATGGTGGGGGCAGCAGTGATCTGCAAATCATTTATTTACGTTTGGCATCTGCATAATGAGGCAGGGAGCCAATGGCAGCCGTGGCTGGCTGGAGACAGGGTGGCATGCCTTCAGTTTTAATGGGCACGCTGAGGAAACTTCCAATCCTTCTTGACATTTCTCATAGCGAAATAAACGTGCTCTGGGTCAGAGTGTCTATTAGGAAGATAAGAGACGAACAAGTCAATTATACTTCAATGACTGCATAGCCAGGGGACCTCATTAACATGATCAGGGAGGTCCATGCTGCAGCAGCCCTCTCCTGTGTGTAGCTCCTGATTAAGTTGTGGAAGAATGACATGGCCCTTTTTTTCCTGCTTCACGTAGAAAAAGACACAAAGACGTAAATATATTCAAACCTACATAAGCAAGTACAAACACACACATATACATGGATATACACACAGAGGCACACACACACGCAGCAGACATCGCCAGGACGCCGTGTCTGGCCAGCCAGCCAGAAATTGTTGACACATTCAGAAAAGTGAGAGGCACACTCCATCAGGGGTTGTGGGGAGGTTTTATCTGCTGATAGGGTCACGGAAGTGGATGCTTTGGGAAAACATTTGTGGCAGGGGATGTTGCGAGCTGTCATGCACAGCCTGGACTCATGGCCTAGGGTTGCAAGTGGAGGGTGGATGAGTCGGGGTGGGGGGTGAGCAGGCGAGCGGGCGGGCAGGGCACGGGCTGGAGTGGAGGCGCGGGTTTAAAAAAGCAGAGCCTGGGGTTTGGTGGGCGGGGTGGTGCATGTTCTCTCTCCCCCTTCTCCTCGGCGCCAGCTTGTTTTCTCAGTGAGGACGCTGCGATCTGCTGACGTTGATGCGATGAGTGCAGACAGGATACAGGAAGCACTGGCTTGTCTTTTCTAGTGCTTGCATAGTGTGCATCATATCCAGCCACTGCTTGGCCGAGGCTCTAATTAATTAATTTAAGTGCTTATCTGGACCAGTGAGAATTGATCAGCAGTTGTCTTATCAGTGAACGAAGTGTTAGCTACTACTTGTGACTGGAAGAAAAACATTTACTCATCCAGTACTTGTAGTCTCACATGTTTGCAGCCACTACATTACTGCTTTATACTAGTGCTGGGCGATATGGCTTATAAATAATGCCTCAATATTTTTAGGTACTTCCACGATATACAATATATATTGTGATAATCATATTTTGTTGAAAATAACATACTGTAAATTATTTTGTGTTTTCACAAAATATTAAAGCTACTACAAAGAGTTTTTCACTAGTTATGAAACCATGGCAATTTAATGTTAAAGCTTTTATATGACATACATAACTTAATAAAACTATAAGCGAGAAGGGTGGTTATTTCTATATAGTTATTCTTAATGCTTGCCAGCAGGTCAGTTTCTCTTTTAAATCAGGTGAAATGAGCCAGTGTTTACATTTTCCCAGCCAAAGTCACAGTGAGTAATATGTTAGCCAGGAGAGGCAGGAGATTTTTATTTAGATATTTTATTTTTGATGTTATGTGTTGTGGTTTCTGCTTTTGTCCACAGAGGCCTCCAACATCAACACAATATGAAAGTTTCTTGTAGTAGCTTTAATCTAACCAATAGTAACTGGATAAAGGGGAAACACAAAGACAAAAAAATACAGAAATAAATGATAAAAAAGATAGGTGAAAAAAGGACAGAAAGCAAAGATGTACACAAAATAAAAAAACATACATTAAAAATAAAACACTATGTAGATATATAAATTACACTATGCAAGGTTCCTGTCTTCAGTGCCCTATCATTATAGATTTGTTAGAAAGAGTAAACATGGCACCTGATTAGGGCTGAACAATTAATGGCAACATGAGCTACTGCAATTTTCAAATTACAGGAGGTGCAACACTTGTCAAACACACTTGCCCCAGCCAGCACAATTGTTTCAACATTTTTCTCGCAAATGAGACTGATGCAAAAAGCAAATCACATTGCAACTGCAATGTCATTCAAAATAACACCACGTTAGTCTACTTGCTGGATATTTTAGTACAGACAAAATTTGCTGAATGTCAAGAGTAGCAAAAGTAGAAGGAAGGTGAAGTTTATTTATGCTGCACTTTTCTAAATCAGATGTCACAAAGGGCTTCACAGTACAACAGCAAGACATAAAATAGAGGAATGATATAAAAGTATTGAATAAAATGGAAGAATGAAAGAATCATTTATGCTAAATGCTGGACATATCTCTCAGTTTTAACTTTTTGAAATTCTCCCCCATAGCTGGATAAAAAGAAATTGTCGTCTGATCAGCTTTCTTAGAAACGGATACATTGTGGCTATAAAATTGATCTAATTTACAACAGCTGGCATCCTATCAGCATCCAGCTTGTTTGCTGTAATTTCCCCTGCTTTGCATGTCTTGCTGTGTGACCATGAATAGGAGAGAGGAGAGGAGAGGAGAGGAGACAGTAACAAGCTTTTGTCCACAGGCACACCAAACACACACAAAGGCATCCCACTAGGAAAGGTCCCGGACATATCTGCTCACATACCTCCATTATTGCTCTGTGAAACATGAATGATTTGATTATTTGATGACAGCTTATTTCTTAAATCTGTTTCGGCACCATATGTGTCTAATATGCGGCTCGCCCGCCATATGAATGCCTCGCCCTGGGCTCTGTGTGAGGCCAGAGCAGTTTTCAAACCTGGAGGGAGGATTGGCTTGTGAGCTCAGACAGGCATACCACGCTGCGCAAAAGCGCAGCGGACTGGATTCAAGTGCATGGTCAAGGAAACATCTTCCTATTGCTGTGCATCCCATGCTCTTTCCTCTCTCTCCCTCTTTCTCTTTTTTATTATGAATTAATAATGCTGCTTAAGGCTATAAGTGCTGTTTTTGAATATCTTGGCCTCAGCAAACCAACCAAATCAAGCAGAACAAAGCTATGGCAAGCCTCTTTCATTATTTCCATTGCCCTCCTGAGGAAGTATTCTTGTTATCATAATTGGTTCCCCAGTCGTTCCCCTCGCAGGGGTTTTAAAACACGAGAACGCTTCACGATTCAAACTAACTTTAACCAGCTTTGCAACCTGTGTCTCGTCACTCTAATTGGCTCTTCAGTTGATCTGACTGGATGACAGTGATGCCCTGATGATGAACCATCGTCCATGCTCTGTCCATACTGTCAGCACAAACTCCAAATTAATTGAATTATTCCTGGTTCGTACAGAAATGACTAATTCCTGCAGTGCTGATGTCCTGATGCAGTTTTACAGAAAGAAAATGTATTTGTTTTTAGTAACTGAAAATAATCAAATTTCCTTTTTTCCCCACAAGGAAATATATCATTATTACCTTTTAGTGTATTTCTAGTGAAACTATTTATATTAACTCAGATTTACATCCCGGCCAGAAAATTCTGTAACACTTTATAATAATCTTAATAAACGTATTAAAATCATTAATAAGTGGTAAATTGAACTTGGCAAATTGCTACTTTAGATAATAATTATATTTCTGTCCACAAACATTCAAATAATGCAGCATAAGTATGCCTTATATACCATTTATTTAGCAGTTTTTTTTTTTTAACATTTAAAAACATAAGTTGCAACTTCATAATGGCCATCCAGTTAATGTTTACAGATGTGCAATAGCAGTCAGGTAGACTTTCAAAATAAAGGCACTAAAACTACTGAGGTTAGGTTTAGGAAAATATTGAGGAAAATGCTTTGGGTTAAAAAAAAAAGGATCTTATTTACACAAGTTCATGTTTGTAACACATCGTAACTTCAAGTAACACACAAAATGTAACGCAATGAAACATAAGTAACAGTGTAATATAAAGTACGCAAGGTATTATAATTAATGGTTGCAACTTAATAACAGACATCCAAATAATGTTTTTAGACATCTACAAACTAATTATTAACCACCAACATAACTAAGTGTTGCAAATATCTGGTCCATTTCTCTGTGTAATGATTTCTTCGAAGTTTACAAACCCTTTGGTAACTTGTAATTGTTTTTGTCTATTATCAGCTATGATACAATATATGATGTATAAACTAATTATTTTACATATATTACACAAACTAACAATAAAGTAACACAAATTATAACATTACTAGTAGAAAACAATTAATTTTTTATTCATGGTAGTTATTATAAAATGTTGCTGAAAATTTGTATTTAAATGAAGAGTCATTACACAAAATATAAACAATCAGAAAAATAAACAAATCATAGATTTTACACAATCATACATTGTACTGTCATTGAGGCCTAATTTTTTGGAAACATTTGCCAGATTTTTATACATGTGCAGCACATAGAAACAGTTTTGAAAATAACACAAAAACCTTCAAAATAAAAGAATTTGAAATTTCATTTTTTTTTTTTAATTATGTTATGCTTATTTCATCGTTTCATTGTTAAAGATTACATTATATTATTATCATTCATATACTGTCACACATCAAAAAGTCAAATAATATTTGACTAATATAATCCATGCATTAATAAATAGTGGTTTTGTCAACACTCAATTGTTATTGTAGTCAATTGTTATTGTGTGTTTTGCCTCTGGGGGTTTAAGAGTCGTGGCAGCTGGAGGTCACAAAGGTCAGGACACTGAGGTCTCTGAGAGTTTCTCACTCTAACGAGGGCCCCGTGAGGAGTGTCCATCTCCGCGTCCCCCGTCTCATTCACACCTCATATAAAGAAGAACCTGACGTCTCACCGTTAGAAATCACTCAACTGCAGCGATATCAAGTGACTTGTCAAAAGAAATACCAAATTTAGTCAGCTGGAAACTAAAAGGATTGGCACCAAGTAATGCAAATGACCTCAGGAGCAGTCAGACTCATGTAAACATATTCATCCCTATTGAAGCGTGCCATACAGCGCAGGGCATTGTGGTATGAACAAATTGCCTTCAGAATTAAGAAATTGCAAGGCAAATTGGCTATTTTGATTATTTTTCTCAAAGAACTTTTCCAACAATTTACACTGGCCTTGCTAATTCTTCACTTCTGAATCAAATCAATCCACGAGCTATGAAGGAGGTCACTCCGTGGTCTTGGGATACAAGTATTCCTTTATCTAACTGCAAATAAAGCTCACCACTGCTTCAAGGTTTGTGCCACAACAACATTTTCCAGAGGAAAAAACTACAACAATGGAACATTCACTTTTTACCACTGGCAAAGATTTTAGCCGTCAACCTGGCACCATTTCCCATAAATTTAGTTTGTAGGTGTCATAAAGGTGAGAGGTTGGCAGGAATAGACTGCGACGCTGTGTAAACGTGTGTGTATGTGTCTCTGTGTGTGTTCTGGTTGTGACGGGATCTTTGGGTCGTCACCATTGGGATTCTTCTTGGCCGTTTAGCCTTGCTTATGACCTCTCTGCCACGCCAAATCACCCTCCTCTCCAAATATTTAGACCTGAACTCCCAACATCCCCCCAGGCGACAGAACAAGCTCTTTAATTGATATACCGTGCATCCAAAAAGCTTTGAATTCAGAGGAAGAAGGAAACTGGTGTAAATAGGAGAACAAAAGGCTATAGCACAGAAAGAAGGATTTATCTTCCTCTCTGTGCTGCTGGTGTCACACTGAATGTCCCTGCTCCCTCAGATCTCTGCTGAAGAGATAACGCTGGCTGTGCCCTAACAAGACGTACAGTTCTGGTTGACTTCATTCCTCTCAGGTCTTGTCATCAAGGCGGAAGAAGGAGACAGAATTTATTCATTTAAATGTGATGAGGAAACACAGCACTTTATCTGTCTGCTTGTTCATTTGACATGTGAGAAATGAGTGTGCAGGCTGAGAAAACTCAAAATCACCAGCAGGAATTAATACGCTGCCTTTTGTGACACAAACTTTCATTTGTCTGCGACTATTTAACGTTGCTTATTACTGTGGGGAAGTGAAGCATTTATCATCCCTTCAGTAACCTCTGAGCCATACGAAAACTGTTATGTTTGGAACAGAGCACAGCACGAGTGCCACTATGCTCTCACGGCAGGTTGTTTTACTCTGCCTCTGCAGCAGAAACATGTAACACAAAGACTTTATTATAATATTGTTAGTTTAGATGAGTTATGACTTTTACTTTAACACGAATGATAAGCTTTCTGTGCACTGCACTGTAAAAAATGACATAAAATTGCTATAATATGCCATCAGAGATTAAGAAACATGCTAAATTCAAGTGCTCACTCAACAAAGCAACAGCCACAGTGTCCATTATTAATAATCCCTTAGAAGGAGCAGGTGTTTACAATTGTTAAATTAAACAATATGATAATGGAGTCCAGCAGGCAGTGAGACAGGTAGTCGCTGAACTCCAGCTCCAGAGTGTTTATTTTCAGAGCAGTGATTTTTGTTTGCAGGAAAACATGCTTAACATTACAATACACTGGCAGACAACTGACAGTTATTAAAAACTAATTAGCTTACAGTGTAGAACTCATCCTTGCTTGATGTTGTAAAATTACAGTGTTGTGCTCGTCTTGCATTCCTGCAGTGTTCATGCAGCCTGCCTGAGCTTCCTCGAGTCTGGGGAAGAGGGGGCAGCCAACCACAAATCCCACATCACATAGGGATTCAACCTTTTTGAATATACTGTGTATTTGGACAGCAATTGCTACATAATGCTCTTCTAATGTAAATATACAAGTTTTATTTAAGTTAATTAAAATTAAAATTTCTAGTATTTTCAGGATAAGTCTTTGACTTGAAATGATGAGTTGAATCAATGTACTGTACAGAGTTCAATTAACTAATTCAGTTAAGTGATCGGCATAAAAGCCGACTTCCCAGCATGCATTGTTTGAGAGAAGAAAGATGAGAGATGAGATCCTTCTTTCTTAAAGTTTAAACAAAACATATATGATGAAAACTAAAAATTTGTTTGTAATGTTTATCAGTGACTGAAAAGTTGTTGGTTCAACATAAAACATTAAACTTACTGATCATGTTTTCTCAAGTGTATCGGTTTTGAATCATTACAAAATTACCTCAACTTGCCTTTTAAAATTTAGTCCACCTAGAATTTTAAGGCAGCCTGGACACTATCTTTTTTAAGTTAATAGAAATAGTTTATTTTTACAGTTTGAATGAACTAGACCAGTAAAAAGACAACTGCATAACTATAAGCATGGGCTGCACCCATAACACAATAATAACACAATAAAACATATACACTTATACACAAGCATTGACTCGTTTTGGGTGTGGGGCATGCGATATATTCAGTCACTTCAAAATGGAGAGTCCTTACAAGGTTGTTCTTTTTGTATGTATATAAAATTGCAAGGTTATTCCAAACACCAATAAATGGTGTTGAAGCATTTGATGCAAGATGATATAATACAGTGCAAAGACCAGTAGACCCCAATCAATTTCTGGGTCAAGCAACAACATTAGTAAACTCTTCATGAGGTACAAAAAAGCCAGGTCTTAAGAATCTCTATTCATAAGGATCTCTATTCATAAGAATCAATTTACAAGAATATATAGCCTATCTGTAAATTTGTAAAAACATGTTCTGAAAACGGTGTACACCACTCTACTATGGATTCCTGGATGAATGACATGTTTCCTTGAAAGGGTGAGAAAAAGTGTGGCTTTGAGGTTTGCTCATGTTCGATGGCTGTATTTGAACCCCACTGTATTAAAAAGGCAGTGCTGCATGCTTGCGTACACAAGAGGGTGTTGAAAGTATGAGCAGGCCTCTCCCTCCAGGAGCCTGGGGGGGCAGAGTCGGATCAACAGGGAGATGCAGCTCACCCGGTCTGGCTAAAAGATGTATAAGTTGGCTCCCGTGATCCCTGTCTCTTTCCTTGCAGAACACGGAAGTTGCTGGTCTATTGCTGCCTCAGTCGGTTAGTATGTTTGTGTTATTGTGTGACTTTGGTGTTTTAAAAAGTTAGTTCACACATTAATACAAAGAATCTCACCAATTGAGGCAGCATTAGAGCTGCTGGTGGAGCTTGCATCCGCCCTGCAATGATGTCATTTTGTTTGTCTTTAATTAATCCTTAGTTTAATAAGGTTCTTAAGCTTAACTCTTGTGTGGGGGCTCGTCCAGGTCAGTTTTCACTTAAATAAATATTTTTCTATGTTTTGTCAGGGCTGAATGTGGCCCAGTACTTCAGGGGATGAGTTCCCCATACATGCAAACCTACTGGTCAAGTTATATTGACTAAATGGCTAAAACAGCAAATCACAGCTTTTCGGTCAACCTTCATATTCTTACCCTAACCCAGTCTCCTTCCTCATGACTGAAAATACCAAGTCAGAGCAAACAAAGCTGCATTCAGCCCACACAAAATGTAGCTAAACATTTAATTTTTTGTCCATTATTACATTATAAACATTTATTCAGTGGAAACAGTCATGCAGTTCATTTTCAGACTTTAAAACACCGTTTTAAACTATGTGACAATGTCAAGTTATATTGTATTTATCATGTAACCTTGATGGTCACTTTCCAATTGTAACTCTCTCCAATTAAACTAAACTAAAACAGGTTATAAATCTGTGTCTGTGTGTCTCTTATGAGATGGTGAGAATTCTGCCCCCACACCATGTGCTGCTCTTAAACATCTATTTGCCCCCTGAAGGCTAAAACAGGTCACAGTGTCGAAAAGCTCATTTGAGGATCACGGCCTGTTATAATTTTCACACTTCCCCACGTGCTGGCTAATTGACCATAATTGCCAAATTAACTGGTCAGTGATTTTCTTTTAATTGTTCTTTTTTTTCCTCCTCCCATTCCTCCGTTTTCCTCCATATTGTTAGATATAAAGACAGGGCCTGTTTGGACTGTCATGTTCAATAAAGTGGGCAGGGATGGGACCCAATTAGCACCATGAGCTGAACCCTCAAACAGAAAAGAAAAAAATTGGAACCTAACGGGGACATTTCCTCGGGACATAATTGAATCTGATTACATCAGCTTTAATTTGAGCAATGTTGCCTGGGGGGTATGAGTTTATCTTGAAGGTAAAAAAAAAGTCTTAAATCACTGAACATAATCTGATCCTAAATTACTCACCTGCAAATGTCTTGTGTCAGCAGGAAAGATGATTCTGAAACATAAGTTTATTAGTTACTTAATATGACCTGTTTTCAAGCAAATGTTTTTTGAACCACTTAAATATTTTTCGAACATGTGTATATTCAAACACTGCAAGAATTAATATTAAAAATAAAGGGTTCACACTTATCACCCTCTGTATTTGGTTTTATTGGACTGTTTGTGAAATCTCTTGAGCAGAGAGAGAATTTTTGATACAACATTTCCCTTTATTGTATGATGGTGATAGCAGAAATCTCACTGTGGAAATTTCAAAACCTGGGCAAATAAAATTGAAACTAAATATGACTACATACCACAAACAGCAACTATAGTTACCTGAGAAGATATTTTCCAACTCATTTTGGTCATTTGCAGATGCCAGTGCTGATATATGCGCCTACTTTTTTTTACTTGATTGCAGGGAACATCACCCCTCTCCTGTGGTGGAATTAATGTATTATTGTGCCCACTCTTATTGTCATGGTCCACTGACAGATGCAGAGATAAAATGCAAAATTCTACATTAAAGCATCAGCAGTAGTAATGATTTCATACAATTACATGTTATGATATAAAATATATTAAACCTTACACCTTTTTCAGTACTTCATTTTTACTTTAGTTACTTACTTTTGCTTATGTAACATTTTCAGCACAGAACTTTTACTTGTAACAGAGTATTTATGTTTTTGCTACTGTTACTAAAGAATGGATCACAAAACTTCTTCCACAATCAACACACCAAGGACCTGGTTATTGTGCATGTTCACATAATGCTTTACTTACAAACTTGCACATGCATAACTACACATGCTGCAATGCCTTTCTCTTACTTTTTCCATTCGATGATCAGTGCACAAGACTGAGGTTTGTACGAAAGCTTTTCAGCTGAAGAATCCTCTCTTCTCCTAATCCTCCCATCTCTCTCTGTCACTCTGATACTATAATAGCTCTTCTCTTCCTTGGTAGTCTTATGAGTATCTCTTCGCTGTGGACCTTCAGATCACATTACCCAAGGCTAGTCCAGAATCTTGAAATTGTAACCTTATGATCCTCCAGGCCAAACTTAATGGGACACCAGAGTCCCAACCCGCCTCAACCAGCCCAGTGGATTAGTGCTACTCTGATCCGATCACATCCAGGCCCATCACAGAGGCCCTTCAGACCAACTAACTGCAAATCTGAGGTGACGCCTCTGGACCCAAGACCTGCCTGAGTTTACCCATAGCCTCAGGTCACGTGGCCTCACTGACCAGACTCGGTGCCCTCAGGGAACTAAAACAGCAGCGGCAGAGTGCGAGAGAGAGAGGCTGACCGACCCAGAAAGACCAGCATGGTCAGACACATGATGACCCCTCCCTGTTTTCTGAGTTTTCTCTGGACTAAAGAACATCTGGGGGGCATCGCCGCAAGCAGCGGGAGGCGTGCCTTTGGCTAAAGTGGAGCTGGTCAGTTTAGAAATGGGAAGAAATAAGAGAGAGACAAAAATAAGCAGACATGGAGTGTGTTCTGTTGATATACATTACCTATCCAGGTAACACACATTAGAGGCTATCTGGGTTAGCTGGTAATATTTTTTAACAAGGCAGCATAAACCAAATAGATGAAGAGAGAGAGATTGAGAGATCTAGTTTTTGTTGTGTTTCAGTTTAGGGGGTTTCAAATGCAACTTTTCTAAACATATGGAAACCTCTGCTCTTTCAGCAAAGCCAAAAAGATGTTTTGAAGAAACACTCCTGTTTGGCTAACCTGGTTACCATTCTGACGCCTGACCTAGTTGCTATTCTGACGACAAGTCTGGCACTCTTCCGCAGCAGTTTACCATGTTAACGTGACACCTTAGCCCAGGGCTATCCTTAGCCATGGGGTAAGAATGTACAGTACAAAAAGCCCTGTGCAGGGCCAGCAACCCCTCGGCTAAAGTTGGGGTCAAGCACACTTTGGAATGGGCCAGGACTGTGCTTGTGTGAAAGCTTTCTTAGTCCCAGCCTAACAGTTCTTGGCCTAGAGCTAACAGCCCCTCAGCCTGTGGCTAAGTGCTGTGTGACAAGCCCTTAGATATATAACTATGAAGAGTTCTAAGCATACCAGATGACATTCAGCAGATGATAGAAAGCTCATCACAACCATAAAAACTTGAG
Source organism: Lutjanus erythropterus (assembly GCF_056507025.1). Taxonomy (NCBI): domain Eukaryota; kingdom Metazoa; phylum Chordata; class Actinopteri; order Lutjaniformes; family Lutjanidae; genus Lutjanus; species Lutjanus erythropterus. Next base: position 9,950,069 of record NC_139325.1, read on the forward strand.
ACTTGACTTGAACTGATAAAAAAAAAAAAAACTTGAAAACTTGTAAGCATCTCGGGCACACACTGCGTCTGAAATCACGTACTATGCACTACATCACCGTTATCATTCAACATACTTCTGTGTGAATAAACAGTACTATGTATGTTTTCGGACACACTGCAGAACACGTTCACTTCCTGAGAGTTTCCTGGAGTAACCATGGTAACCCATGCCAACAATTAGTTGGTAACAAGTAATTAAAAAAATATATTACACCTAGCAAAGTGAAACCTTCCACATATTTATGCTGAAGTGTTACTGATATTACACCAGACCTGTCTTGGTCACCATCTGCCATTATCTGCCATGTTGCTGTTATCATTACTTCTGGATTGTGTAGTGGGATATTTACTGTATGTAGTATGTAGTGTCCAGTGCTTGTCATAGTATGCATTTCATGTACTATTGGTTTCAAGCTAAGGTTTTACCATACTAAGAAATATTATTTTAGTAAAGAGCATGTCAGTATGGAATTTTGGACACAGCCAGACAAAAGCAGACTTCTCAGTTATGGATGGTGACGGCTTATATTGCTGGTAGGTAGAAAAAAAAAGTTGTGTCCTACACTTCCTCCTCATTAGACAGGTAAACTGTATAACACAGACTTTCCTTGATAAATATGTATGTTTGGGGTGCCCCTGTAGCTCAGTTGGGAGAGCGTGTGCGCCATGCACCAAGGCTATGGATCATCTGCAGCGGCTGCTGGTGTTGACTCCCGCCTGTGGCCCTTTGCTGCATCATCCCTCTCCCTCTACCCGCCTGCCTGTCTGCTCTTCAGCTGTCCTCGACCAATAAAGGCCATAGTTCCAAAAAATAACCTTTAAAGAGAAACATGTAGTGTCCATTGCATTTTATCTCTGCATCTGCCAGTGTCCAGAACCACAGAAGACATTATGCGACTGTTTTCACCGGCTGAGTAGCTCTCACAGGGACAGAAAAGTAAACTGATAACAGGTCAAGCGCTCCTTTAATAAGAAAATATAACCAGAGTTTCAAATTTAAAAATGCAGTGTGTCCAGTAGGGATACAACTAACAATTATTTTCATTGCAGATTAAACAGTCCATCTTGATTAATCAATTAATAGTTGTTTGGTAGATAAAAAAAAAATTCGATCTGTGTTTCCCAAAGCTTAAGGTGACGTCCTCTAATGTCTTGTTTTGCTCACAACTCATAGATACTCTTTAGAAATCACTCAAACTGTCTCAAAATAGTTGATGATTAACTTCATAACTGATAATTAACCAATACACTCCAGCTTAGTTTTTCCTTACAATACAATAAATACTATATATGAAGGCATTCAGAACGTGCATGATTGAGGTGGTTTATTTTCACCTTTGTTTCATCAGTCTGTTGTCTGTTTCACTGAACTTCAACACTACCTGTCAGTGAAGCTCAGCAGCTGAGCAACAGCATCCATGAGACGCTACTATACCACAATAACCAGCCTATGGCTTTGAATACAGGCTTACTGTACAAACAAGGACAAATCAGAGCAAGCACAGCAGCCACTTGATGAGAGACGAAAAAGATACATGGAGACAGAGACGAGACACGGCGGAGGCTCTTTATTGCGCATGAGAGGAAACAGAGGCAGAAATCTGAGCCTAATCGCAAAACCCACTTAAAGAACAGCGTCAAAAGAATTAGGTCCATAACGTCAGGGCTCAATGTAATGGAAGCCAACAAGTTGACAGGGAACTAGTGAATTTGTGGTGGGCACGCAGCGGCTGAGATATCCGGCAAAACTTGTATGTTGACTAGTCTTTTATCTGATTGGATTACTGTTACTTAGACCACATGCAGCCGAGCGTGAGTAACACAAAGCTCTTTTTTTAGATTCACTTCATCTCTCTTTCTCTCTCGTGTTGTTTAAGATCCTGGTGGGTGGAGGTGATGGATGGATGTGGACTCACTGACCTACATGAAGGACACTTCCACCCTCGTGTATGTCATTTAAAGGACATAGCTATAGGCCTCATTTGGAACATACAGGGCGATTATATCTGTGATTTCAGTGCCTAGAGGCTGATATGAGGGCCACATTGGTACCAATCAGCATTAGGGTTAAATGCATTAGTGAGCCGATGCAGAACATTTTAAAAGCGAGCAAATCAATGCTGTGCGTCATCGGATTCTGTTTTATATGTTGGCTAATCATGATTGTACAGTTATCTTAAGTTAGCGACGTCAGTATTTTTTAATTTGTGGAGATTTACCAACTTTGAACTCAGGGTCATACTATATTTTACAGTACACCAACTGTACTTTATGAAATTGGACAAAAACTAGAAATAATGTTGTTTTATGAGACAGTCTAAGACCCTATATTTGAACTTTATTAGAAGGTAATTAGGGACACATTACAACAGAACTGTACTGTAAACTAAGGTGCATTATTTTCCACTGTTAGACCATTATGAGATTAGACCTGTTAGAACTGCACTGTTAACTAACTAAAATGATATTAAACTACACTTTGGTTTACAGTAAAGTTTTCTTGTAATGTGTAATTACCCTCCAATACAATATAACAAGCCTCTAAAAAAGGGTCTAATTCTGTCTAACAAAGGACACATTATGTCTAGTTTTCATCTAATTTCATAGATAGTTAGGTCTTGTTATAGTATTGGTAAGAGCACCTGCAGAGTGAGAACCAGTAAAAAATAAATAAATCTGACAACTTGTTGGAGGTTACACTTGATACTTTCACTGTTACAACCTTTCATTTGGAACACACTCCCACCTTTCAACAGATAAAGCTTGTCTTTTTAAAAGCCCACCTCCCTATTCATCAGCGCTGTCATTGTGAGACAACATGGTGATGCTACACTGTGTTTTCAATTACGTTGCTCGCTGTTTACAGGTATTGTACTCGGGGCTGTTTGGCCAGTGCAGCCTGGCCTCCAGGCCATTGTGCCTGCAAACAATAGATAATGAGCTATCCACCCATATGCAGCCAGCAGAAGACAGACACACTTAAACACACACGCAGTACAATATTACTAAGACAGGTACACAACCGCTGAACCAGTGTTGTCCTCAGTTGTCATTGATTGATCTATTCTGCTTGGATTTATTTTTGCCATGAAATAATATGACCTGAACTACTTTCTCTCAGTGTTTGGATGGAGGTTTAGGTTTGGAGTGGAGTAAAGCATGGACAGCATTTAGCACAAGGTCAAGAGCCTGATCAGGTGCTCTACAGGCCTGTGAGACATTCAGTGACCATCACAACAGACGACTATTTTGAACAACCTTTGGGGTATAAAAAATGGTTTGCACACTATATTGTAGAATTTAGCAGAGAGAAATTAATATCACAAATTCCACATATATTGTCTATCTGATGGTTTTTAAAATGTCTGGTCTTGTCTGGCACACCCCTTCCCCTCAGATCTGCAACCAATCACTACTCTCCATTCCAAACACTCAGTTAAAAACCAAAGGTGATCGAGCATTTTCAGCCTTTGGCTCTAAATTGGGGAATTGTTTGCTACTAACAATTAAATCTTCCTTCTCCGCCTGATACCTTTTTTTTTTTTATTTGTTTATTTTTATTGGATTTTGTTGTCCAGTGCTTTTTGTGTTATGATTTTATCAGTCTAGGCTTTTCTTAATTTACTTATATCCTCTGACTTATATCTGTAGTTGGGGCTTGTTTCTGTGTTGTAGTTTTAATCTCTTTGTAAAGCACTTTGAAATGTGCCAGTAAATAAACTTGACTTAACTAAACTAACTGTGTGTGTGTGTGTGTGTGTGTGTGTGTGTGTGTGTGTGTGTGTGTGTGTGTGTGTGTGTGTGTGTGTGTATGTGTGTGTGTAGTAAATAGTGGAGCAAACAGAATATACAAAAAAACCTCTCCCATGTAGCAAAAACTGGAAGTATTCTGACAACAGACTAAAATAAACACTTCCTATTATACTAAAACTGATTCAATAAACGTGCTACATACAACTCTGGCTACACAACTGTTTACAAGGGTATGTTATCCAAACACTAGTGTCCTGGTTTTGCCTTAAAAGTGACTGCATTTTTAGTCTCTTTAATTCTATTAGGAACCTTATTTCCATCTTGAGCATTTGAGTATCTAAAATAACGTTTGCCACTGGAGCAAATCTGATTTGCTCCGGTGGAAATATAACTCTTGTAAGTTGCACAACTTTATAGCAGCGCATACTAAATCACTCAAAGGTGCATGTGACATAATTTAAAATGGACACAATGTTTGCACCACACTGTCAAAACAGTATGGGATGTTGGTATGGTGCACGGCGCTATAATCTGGGAACCAATCAGCTATCGTCTGATGATGATTTAGCCTCTGGGGACATCAGCCAGTGTTTCAGAGTTTCTGGAGCAGCCAGCAGATATCTGGGCCAAGGCTCCTTTTTTTGCGCACCAGTCACTCTTCGCAGTCCGTTTTGCAACTTGAGATGCAAGAATGGGGTTGGAGACTTATCTCTATAAACAGATATCTGTACATAAATGCAGATATATTCTTTTAAGAGCTACAATATTTTAAAAAAAACAAAAACGTTGTGTCAGACAATACGTGATGGGTTCTGAGACTGTATTTTGGCTGATGCGTTATGCCTCTTTTGCTTTCCACATGGACTGTTTACCTGAAGCAAAGTCCGCTCAAACATGGCTGGTCATTAGAACTTGGACTACAGATGGAAACCAGAAAGCTTCCGGTACCAAGATCTTGTCCCCTGCCTACAAATTCTGCATATTCAAATGTAGATATCTGTTTATGGGGATTAGGGCCACTGTGGCATATTGATCAAAAAGAAAAAATACAGCCTTTGTAGGTTCTTTAATTTATCTGTCAGGTGGACAAACTCAGGTGGACCCTTGAGCAGTTAAGGAGATAACACAGCAGGCGGATTTACATGCCGCAACTGATGCAGAAAAAAGGGGCCACCTCGCTCATCGTGACCACATCAAAGAGAACCTGGTTATTAATGGCCAAGGAGAGCACTGGAGGCTGCATTACCATCACATACACCTCACTGGCCTCATTTATAATCAGCAACACACACACTGAACATACGGACGGCAGGGTGAACACGCACCATGACCACACAAGCTAAGAGGGACAAACTACTTTCTAAACCCACAACAACCAGAAGCTGTTGTTGCCTCTCACAATTAATTAGGCAACTTGTTTAGCTCAAGATGCAATATGCATGTTAACTTAATGGGTTATGTCTGGTTTCAGAAAAAAAGGGAAAATGCTTTGATGTTTACAGAACTTGGCAGTAAATCACTGGCAGCAAACAATTACAGAATTAATGAAGATCCAGAAAACAACAGCCACGGCTATTGTAGCAAATACATGCATGTTAATATCTTAAACCGCATGCATGCTAAATGTGATTTCAGACAATAGTGAGCCTCAGAGTGGATTCAGGCTTATTATCGGTGCTCTCTTACTGGTCTTGAGGGCCTCAAGTGTGATGGTGGGCTTACCTTTCTTTGTCAATCAATCAATTTTAATTTATTTTGGACCATAGCCCATGCTAGATCAAATTCAAACTTTAAAAACATCCATTTATCACAATACAAATTAAAATATAACACATACAATCAGGTATAATATGTCATATTTAAATATCTAAAAACAAACAGGCAGGATATATTTATTGAGCTGTGTATTTACATAATGGTAAAACCTTCAATAACGTTAAAACACAGAAAAATCTGCCATTTTATTAGAAGGTAATATTAATTAATATACCCTTGTTAATTATTAAGGTATATCATTTGGTAGGCTGTCAGTGGAGTCACAGGTCACAGTCACAAACACAGGATACATCAGAGAGTGAGTAAGCTAGTCAGTGAAAGTGATGCTGTTTACAAGGTTCATTTTTAGAACACAGGTTGCATAAAAAAAAGCCCTCTGCTCCCAGCAGTTTCCCAAGTGGACAGACGAGTAAACTCCATTCTAAAAGCAGTTGTTTTACGGTGGGACCATATTTTTTCACAATACAAACTTTAGTTACGCTATCACTAAGGCTCCTCTGTGATCCATTTCAGTCTACAGGCACAATCAGCACACATTTCATTTCATTGAATTGCCTGAGTCATGTCAGATAAATTTCCATCAGCAATGGTGGTTGTCTTGCAATGAAGACAACAACTCCCATGATCCCACACTACAACAAACTAATAAAAAGGGAGACCCTTAGCAGCAGAAATTACATACTGTACATTTAAACAAATAAAACAGTGAATTTATTTTAGGCTTATTAGTCTCTACTTTGCACTAATTGCTGCCTGACATGTGACATTTAGACTGAAGAGCATAGCATGAATAGCACTTTAAACCTTCACACATAAAATAAATAATAAACTAAATGTAGCATGATAGACTTTTCAGCTACAACAATACAGGTTGCTTTCGTTTTCTTAATTAAGTTTAAGGTGATCTAAGAATTGGGTAAATTTTGAATCATCCATCTTTGTTTTGAGTGTACATATACAGTAACATGCCTTTTGAACTCATCAACCAATACTAATATGCAAATTTTAATACCCAGTATGGGAAAATATTTTGAACAGTGCAAATGTTCTGATCCGGGGTCATTAAATGCTGTCTTTGGACTGACTTGTTTGCATGGTGGAGCAGAAGTGAGGGATTTAGGTCACATGCAAATGTCTTATTTTCAGCATGTGTTGATCCATCTGGAGCTCGCAGCAGAATAATAAGCACAAGCCTGGCTAGCATGTGCCGACATTCAAAAGGCGGCAAAGACATGCTCAACAGCTACAGGCAACATGCTGCGTAGCTAAAACAGGCTGAAACATGTTATATTTTCCTATTCTTGAACTATTACATAGGTGAAAGGAATCTTTATCCTAAAAACCAAATATCTGGACCTGTTGCTTGTTGAATTTTGCCTAAAATACAACAACATACATATAATTATTCACAAATGCTACAAAGTGTCCTATTTTAGTAGAATATTGTTTTTTTCAGTGATGAGAGCTGCAGGGAATGATGTCTGTGCACCCTGCACTGCAGCAAAAATTAATTAAACACGACTTTGGGTCGTGATCACACATGTCACGTTAGATTTCAGTGCAGGAATCCCCACGCTGAGCGCAAGGCTTCATCTAATTATGGAAAAGTTGTCAAGGCGTTGGCGCTCCTTGCTTGGTATCTGTGTGTGGTACCCGTCCGAGAAACAACAGGCTGTCGGAAACCTGCGCCCACCACTGCCTCTCAGGCTAAAACCTGTGCGACGTGCAGGCCTCACAAACTGTCTGCGGAACAGAGACGTCTCTTTGGATTACTCATAGAATCATTCATGGGAACAGCAGAACGGTATAAAGCTGCTGAGCAGAGGTGGGTTTGATAATTGTCCTCATTCAGTCCACCACCAGCAGGCAGGGCTCTGAATTTACTGAGAAAATAAAGGTCACTTTGTGTAACAACTTGTGTTGTTTCACACTACAAACAGAACCAACCAAGACTTATGAGGGCTTATAGATAGTAGTAGATTCTGGGCCTCTTAAAAAGCCAATTATGTTGCATAAAATAAAGAAAAAAGAAATTTAATTAAAATATGCCTTTTCTGTTGTCAGTGTTATTGATCGTGTCAGGTTGTGGTTACTGACGGGTCTCTATAGGGAGGTCAGAAGTCAGGGTTGAAGCTGATAATGTGCTGCTCAGGCACACTTCAGCCGAGGTGAAACAGTGTAATATTTAATAGGGCTGCGACTTATTATTATTCTCACCGTTGATAAATGTGTTAATTATTTCCTCGATTAATTGATTTGTTTTTTTGGTTCACAAAATATCATAAAATGGTGAAAAGTGTTGATTAATGTTCCCAAGAGCCCGAGGTGATGTTTTCAAATGTCTTGTTTTGTCCAAAACCCAAATATATTCAGTTTACTGTCATAGAGGAGTAAAGAGACCAGAAAATATTTATGTTTAGGAAGTGGAAATCAGAGAACATTTGTTTTTCTTTTGCTTGAAAAAGCTGGTTCAAGGGCAGTTTGAGGGGAAAAAAAACAACAACATCTAATTAGATCTCAAAGTAGCCAATGACAACAATATAAAAGATTGATTACTGTAATAAATCAAAGAATAACCACCATAGAGATCAAGGAAACATGTTCTCTTGAAACACACTTCTTTGACAGTGATGTTACAACCATGTTGCCCTTTGAAATTTCAATTACAGGCCTGAATAACTGTTTTTGTCTGTTCAGATTTATGCTGAATGTTTGCAGTAACTGTCTGTTTATGAGCTGTAAGAAATCATAAGTAGTCTTGTAGAAGCTGTAAATATTTATAATGGTTAAATCGAGCAATTTGTTACTGGAGTTTGGCAGGCATAGAGACAGTCTGTCACATAACTCCACAGTCCACAGTGTGTATTTTCAGAGCTTTCAGGATAACAGGCTTAACTTAAACAGCTGATCAACTTGCAGAAGAGGACTTGTTGGCCAATAACTCCAAAATTAGTGTTTTTATTTTTTAAGTATCAACTTTTTGTCTAATTTGTGTCATCTTTCCAGCATCAGCAACAAGATAAAGTCAGATATGGAGCTGATCACTGACTGTTCCAGCACATATTGTGAAACTTGTTGTGGCTATAGAGAAATGAGATGTAATACTTTTTGTGCCAAAGCCTACGTGATTTTATAAACTCACCAGAGAGGAGACTGCATTGGCACTTGACCCCTGCAAAAGTTTCCACGCAGTATACTAGCAAGATGTGGAGCCCAGGTTTACTGACGTGGTGGCTGCTGTGAAATATTGATTTTTTTGTGACTCAGCAGACAAAAGCAAAGTTAAAGTGAATGAAACGTTCATGAAAAGTGGATGCAAGGTACACGAGATTATTCTTTCAGGGAGCTTTTGAATAGAGACCTTTTCTCGCTAACTTATAGCCGGCCATCATGAATAGGTTTATTTCAAAAGGGCATAGAAAAGTTTCATGTTGGTTGCTTCTATACTTACTGGTCCCACTGTACTCTGCAATCAATACGTTTCAACTCTTCATGCAACCACCTTCAGCAAAGATACATACTGCTCTCTATGAGCGCAACTGCATTACACTTATATGATTGTGACAAATAAACTCGATTGATCGATTGAACAAGGAGCAGAGTGTTGTTGTGTATAAAATCCTTGAAGTTAATCTGTTGTCCAGCAGGCTGCTTTACAACTCAAGGAGCAGATGTTTGATGGCTGAAACAAACAGGTTTCAAAGTGCTTCTTACAAATGATTTAGAATCTCGTTTTTTTCAAGGCAAGGTTTTTATACAGTTCTACTTACAGATACTTCAAGGTTTTTTGGATAGAAAAACAAATTTAAAGCGTTTTTCAAATTTATTTATCACTCATTCTAGGGACAAAACAATATTTTGGGGGGCTTTTGATTTTTCTCTTCAGTTATGCTGGAAAATCTATATTTAAAAGCAAGGCTACTTAACCTTGTAATGGGTTGACCTTCTTGTTATTAATTGTTTTAATTTAATGTAGATGTCAACTCCATCAGATTGAAAATCGAACAGTGTTGACGTCTGACGGACCTGACATTTTTTTTTTTCTTCATTTCACAGCATAGTCATAGTGAGTAGCCACTTTATTGTCTAAAGTTGCTAAAAGTTTTCTTAATGCAAATTAAAATACACATTTTTAAACTGCAATCCTCACTAAGCTTTGATTCAGAAGGACTGTGGAGTTGTCGTGTTATGGTTATGGAACTCAGGGTACAGCTAAACCTTTTTATGCCTGATTAAATCACATTTTTGTAAAAAATCGTGTGGAATTGACAGAAGCATGACTTGTATAATGTTGGTTTTATATTTTGAAGTCTTTTAACACATTTTTCAATTGTTTGAAGCTGTGAATTTGTATCTGGGATAAGGGTGTTTTCTGGCACAGAGCAAGTTTAGAAGGTAAACAAATAAAAGCAAACCAAAATATTTCATAAATTGCATATATTTCATAGATATAAATCCTTAAAGAATGAATTTGCTCAAAAAAAGGAACTTTTTTGGTAGGACATGATTTTTCCCAAGTCTCTACAATGAATAATAAATAATAAATATTAATATTAGAATATTCAAAGCACTACTGTTTTTATCCACAGGGGCCTCTAAAATGAACAAGCTATGAACGTTCTTTGTAGTAGCTTTAACCTCATAAGTATGGATTTCTTTATGTCTAACAAGACAGCACCATATATTCATCAGAAATGCCATTTTCAGTTGTGAACAGACCAGCAGTGAATAATGTCTTACCATCAAGTAAATTATTCCATTTAACCTATTATAGGCAATTATAATATCCACATAGGTTTTGTTCACTTCACCCATCATCATCTCAGGCTATATATTCCAAGCTAATGCCCATCAATGGCGACAGTCATACAAAGACCAGGGACAATACAGGAGTCTGAACTATAATGCATATGAAGATATAGCTGGTGAAATTAGCCCTGAGTAAATGCAGGGATTTATAGATTTGGGGGGTGTTCAAGGTAGTCATTATCTCGGGTCATTATAGTAATGCGCAAGTTTGAGTTGACTTACAGGAAAAAGAAAATTTGCTGGCGAGGAAAGATTCTAACAGAATAATATGTGTCTTCAAATCATTATTGTCACTGATGTTGCACTGCTGCTATCTATTCAAACAATATCTTAGAGCTCCCTCTGCTGGTCTTTACAGGTGGTTGCGCTTCTTCTCAATCACAGATCTGCACATTTCAGCATTTCGACAACAAGTGAAGACTATCAGGGTTCCTCCAGGGTCCTCCAAGTTACATTTAATATTTTTTAATACCACTTAGGATGAAATTTAGTGTCAACTTCACATATATGCAAAAGTATTAAAGAAAAGCAGTGTGAATCTTAAGTCCCCCAAAATATTTACCAAGTTCTTTGCCTTGAGAAGGTTTAACCCACTCACAGTTTTGCCACTACTACTGCCACTATTCAGTTCTTTTTCATGGCTAAATAAGTGCATATGGAGAAAATATTAAATATAACTACATGTTGTTTCTAGACCAGCAACAACAGCAAAGTCACCATATAAACTCAATAATATCTCACTGAAAACAAATCTATAGGCTATTTGTGGTGTTGCATTATTTATATAAGCCTATAAGCTTTAAGCTAATACTTTTTAAATATTTTTAAGACCCTGCAGGTACTCTGAGTATGTAAGATAATTATAATGGTCAGATCAGTACATAAATTAGGTGGAATATTTCTTCAAAATAAAGTAGCAAAGTTAACAAGGTAAAATAAATCATAAATTGTGACAGCAGAATAACTAAAGGGCCAACTAAGAGAAAATGAACCGATGAGCTATGCTGTGGTCAAACAAGAATGCAGGCAGGACAAGCTGAGTGTGCGGTGGTGGTCGGGCAGATTGGAGAGGGGTGTTTGGGCTTAATGCCAGACAGGCGACAGGGAGGATGGGTAGACAGACTCATACAGGCGACATTCCCTCAGGGGTTTTACTGATTGGCACCGATCACAAGGTCTCAGCAATGTGCCATTTAATGTGAGACTGTAAACAAGGTCAAAATGATGTCGGGTTACAGCTGTCAGTCACCGGGCCCGTCTGCGACCTGCAAGGTGCCGCAGACGGCTGCTGGGTGAGGCAGAGACGCAGAGAGCAGATGACAGGGTTTTTAATGAAAGTCAGCTTTGGCAAAGTAGCTTACAAGAACATGATTCTCAGCAAAGTGTGAGTGTGACCCACAGGGTGATTCTCAAAGTTGCCAGTGGGTGGGCCTACATGGAAAGATTGTAGAGTAGTAATTTGACAGAACAGAAATTATAATTTGATTTCAATACATATATATACACGTTTAGTCAGCTAAAACACCTGAACACCACATATTGTGAATAAATGCTAGCTCAGAATACTAAAGTTAACCTAGTTAAAGTAATCTAATGGTATAAATGGGTGAAACAGTCAAAATAGTTATCTAAAACTAGAGGATAAATGGTAGAAACATGTGGCTAAAACTAACGGATAAAGGGGAAACAGTTAGATGAAAGTAGGCCTAACAGATAAATAGTTGAAATATAAATGATACAGTTCAGATTGTTCTGATAAAAGTAATGGATAAATGATAGAAACAGTAAGTTAAAGGGCCTGGTTGAAATACATTGCTAAAGAAATTAAACTGTTCAAAATGTTCAGCTAAAAGTAGCCTAATAGTTAAATGATAGAAAACATTAGCTCAAAGTAGCCCAGTGGAATGAATGGTTGAAATATATAACCTCACTAATGATAATCAAAATCCATATTTTTAACCAGAATTCTCATTTATAAGAGATATGGAGTTGATATGTTATGGTTGAGACACATCTGATAGCAATATTATTAATGAATTTATCAAAAATTAAAACAGTAGTCCTGGCTTTTTCAAAACAGGAAGTGAGACAGGGGTCCTGAGGATATAGCTACAATTTTTTATGCCTGATTAAATCATGTTTTTGTAAAAACCCAAAGGTTAAATGCAAGAAGAACAAGAACTGGGACATGTGCGCGTACTGCGACAAAATAAACAATTAACTCACAAAATGTCAAGAAAGGAAATGTTATCGCACCATTCTCACACCAACACCATCACCTCATTGTCTTCATTAAACATACATTTTAAATACCACTTTTATAAAGTTAATAATGTTGAATATCATCCAATTTAAAATCTATTAAGTGAACATATTTAGAACATTATTGCTGGTGTCCATAAAGGGACTACTTCAGTTAATTTGACAAGAATGTATGGGTGTGAAAAAAGGAACCGCTGGTATAGAACATTGAGTATTTGATCCTTGAGCGACTTTTTAGTTAGCTGTCAAAGTTCAGTCTCACATGACAGTCTTCTTCTTGAATCTTTCCTGTCTCTCTTAATCCGTTCTGTAAGACAGTTATCAATATCTAACTCAGTTACATATCCTGATATATGCATACACAACCAAGCCAAAGTTGTTGGAATAACACCATTTATGCCATGGACGGCTGACAACCTGATGGTGTTGACATCGAGACATATTGATCATCATGTCAGAGCAGTGGTTGCCCAGGGCTGAATTAAAAGGTCTCTCAAAATTATGCCTGGGGTGAGACGCTCAACACTGAACGCTGACTGGTCTGGTTGCGTCTCTATTGATTTCAGACTGGGATGGGCAGCAGGCCAGCTGAGGCCTCTGGTACTGACTGTCTGGCCTATGATTGATTAATTAATGTAAAATCATCCTCAGTTTAGATCAGACAACACTGGACAGACAAAAAAAGAAAAAACACTGTTGGACCACAATCCAATCTGATTCACCTGCTGCTTTTATTGTTGCATGCTTGTATATACACCACATACTGTATGTGTGTATGGCTGTTTTATGTTTCACATGTACCACAGTCCATTATTTGTTTACTTTTATAATTGCATGAATAAAAATATGTCTCAAGAGTTGGTAAGTTTTTCATTAAAACCTGATGATAAAAATGAACTTGAAAACACAGCAAAAACATTTAAATTTAATTTAATTTAATTAATTTAACAATTAATTAATGCATTGTAATGACAGAAGTTGGCCTCTGGAGGGAGCCAGAGCACCATGTGGTGCATTTAATAAATTTCCAAGTTGGTTACTTGCACTAAAGCAAGCAAAATACAAAGTACCACATTTCTCAAGGCAGTTTGCGTGACTGGGAGACTAAATGAACAGTCTTTCACTGATGATTAAGCTACAGAAAGATACCAAAGTAAGTATCACTTTCCTTTTTTAAACATTTGTGACATGCACACTGCAAAATCAAAATGCTTCAAATCCGGAAATGAAATGTGGTATTGTTGATGTCCAACTACAACAGATCAATCAGTAGCGTGCAGATCCCTGTCAGGCAACAGATGGTGAAGCACCTACTGCAATCCCACCACAACTGCCAGATGCACCCAGCAGAGACTTGCAAAGTTCCACCAACATTAATATGACCCCCACATATACTGTCCTGAGCTGAAACAAGATGTCAAACTGAAGCAGCTGTTGGTTGCAGCCCCTGTAGGTTAAGAAGAGTGAGAGGTCAGTCTATTTAATATTAAAAACTTCTCCTGTATTTTCTGGTGTTTCTATTTTTCTGGAGTACTCTGATCACCATCTTGTGGTGTTTGTCTTGTCCCTGCTGCCTGCTGACAGCAGGTGATGCAGTGATGTGAGTTGATTACTGCCTTGTTAAGAAAAGACCGTTTGTCTCTTTAAAATTTTCCCGAGACCTTGTAGATCAAAACATCACCTTAAAAAAGAATTAAATTATTCATTATCAAGAAGGTGGGCACAACCATGGTGATACCAATGAAAGATATGCAGATGCTTCCTGTATTCCTAAAACAGCCACTAATTTACGGAGGGTGTTGAGGACCCAAAACGCTGTGGTTCTGATAAAAGAGGAGACAGATAAAGAGTACAGAGTCAGGGTCAGAGTGTGTCAACCAGTGAAGAAAAGCTGCTTACTAAAACAGCAACAGAAGATTAATCTTTCACTTTCTTTCCCCAAAACTGCTGTTTTCAATCTCAATGGCTAAAAGACTCCGTATAACCACAAGGTGGAGCTACATCTCTTAAAATGAAAACTCAAAGGCTGTTCTCACACTGAGAGGGCAACATAAAAGATACACACTTTTGATTTGGCAAAATGTTATGTTAATGCATATTTTATATAATTTCAATGAATATATTAAAGTAGGCTTGAAATGCTCAGCTTTTTATAGTGGAACCCTGCAAAATAGAGCACATCCTTCTAAAGGTTTTACAAATGTCAACCATCGCTGTCAGCCTGACTCTGACATACAACACATCATTTAGCACCACTGGCCCTTTCAGGCCAGTTTTCAGAGATTTCTGGACATGTATATTTTGGTCGGTGCATCAGCAATATTCCAAAGTAAACTCCCTACTTCTTCCTTTTGTTCAACACATATGGTGCTGAGAAATGTGGCCATGCGCTCTTATTACCAAACATCCTCAGCTGTCTGGCCTGTTGTTGCCTGATAGAGGCTTTAAAGTGATACTGATAATACCACTGATAATAAAGCTTCAAAAAGATACCAAAGTGAGTGCCACTTACTTTTTTTCAGTGAAAAACTCCATAGAGGCTACTTTAAAAAACATCTTTATTAGACATCCCTTTTACATCCAAGTCTAATATTCAATCCCTCCTTTGTCAGTTGAAATCTATTAATCAGACATGGAAAACATTAATGAAAACGTTTTATTTGACAAAGAGTTTTGGTTTATAGCATACACAGTCATAAAGTAACTGCCATTACAGTACAAGTAAAAGTAAACTGTGAAGGACTTTCCCCAAATATATTATCGTAAAATGTAATGTGATAACAACGACTAGTGCAATGTTTCATAAGTTCTGCTTCCTGTTTCACATTTGATCAGTTTCCCTCCTATGCAAATAATTTATAAAGTCACTATTTTTAAACTGTATTTTTATACCACTACACTTTTCACTGCTGCAGAGGGGACATCAAAGACATAAAGTCAAATACCTCTACGTGTTGTCACCATTAATTTCACAGTGATATATTAATGAGAAAATTCTACACACAGCCTCTTTCATACCCCAGCATCACAACTTGTGATGATATTGCATGTCAGTAGTTACCATCATGCCTCTGTCTGTCTGTCCAGTGCGTTAAAGTTTGCATGACTGCACAGTCATACTGTCGTCTGGCCAGCGGTACGAATCCACAACAAACTCATCATAATCGGTGCTGTAGACGAGTGAGTGCACGTACGCCTCTTTGTCGGACGGTTCCGGGCTTCGCGTCGCCATGTTGTGCTCATAGGCGTACTCCATGATCTGTAATGAGCAGGTTTGGGGAAATTAATGAAGCCTGTCAGAGGACGACTTTTTACTTTTATAAGTACATTTGTGAACCTGTACTTTTTTTTACTTGTACTTGAGTAGAGAGTGTGTGTGGTTTTGCCACCTCTGGTGTACACTGAGATCTCACCTTGGCAGCCAGTTTGCGAGAGACGTCCCCGATAGAGCTGAGAGGAGGATACAGTCTTCCCTCCTGCAGGTCCTTCTCTGTCACCAGGTCAGCAAGAGCCTTTAAACAGTAAAAAAAAACAGCTCATGTTACAGAAGAGAAGGAAATTAGAGACTATGGCTGATATCTCCAAAACTCAACAATTCACACAACAACTATCTAGATGGTTGACTATCATTATAGATAAGAAGAAAAATATCTATTTTTGCTTTTGGGGTCAAATGTCCCTTTAATGAGGAGTGCTACTACAGGGTTCAGTGATAACACGAGTCACTGATAACACAATTTATTGTAAAAAATTCATGCATTCATCTAATAACAATATTTCAGATTAGAAGACAGTGTGTATATATTGTGTCTGTCAGCCTGTTACCTCTGCTGCAATGAGGAAGATTTCCTCACTAATGTGTCGCATGGCACAGGCGGTGACACCCAGGCCCACACCGGGGAAGATGTAAGCGTTGTTTCCCTGACCGGGGAAGAATGTCCTCCCATCAGGCATTGTGACGGGATCAAATGGGCTGCCACTGGCGAAGATGCCCCGGCCCTGCAGCACAGTGTGATACAGTCACAGATAAAAGCCAACAGGTTATATATTTTCCTTCTAGGGTTCCACTTGTGTAGCTTTGTATGATCCACAGTTCAAAACATCCTTATTTATCTTGTACTGCCCCCTCATACAGCCTGTTTACTCTCTGTCTGAAAAAAGCCGTTTTAACTCTTGTCTCTGTAAGGCACACGTCCCTAAAAGCCCACTTTCTTCTGATCGGCCAACTTCTTGGAAGCCTGTTGAAGGGCTTCACTCTCTGCTTGTGAGCCATGTGATCATGGAAACAACAAACCTCCAGCGTGGTATAGGCTGCCGGGCATCACTGATTACAGGACAAGAACTGGTGAAACTGGATTATATTTCATAGAGACAACACTTTCTGGCCTTCCCTGTGATGTCCTCCGGCTGCTCTGCCTCAGCTTTTGCCGATTTATGCCACAGAATTTTCTAATTGCATGCTGTTAGCCACTAGAACTGCTAGTTAACTCAGATCGGTCCAGTCAGATTACAGTACTCGGTGCTTCTGAGTACTGTCTTAGCATGGAAAATACTGATATGAGACCCAAATGTGAATAATTTACTGTTTATCAGACCACAAATGAGACAAGGATTTGTTTGGAGACAGCAGGAGCAGAGTGTTTCTGGGATTACTGTACACAAGCACACAACTTTATAATTTTATTGACTGATTTTGGTGAAACTGCATCATATATTATGGATGAATTATTATGTTTTATGTTTTTCTCTCTGACCTACTGTGGCTTGTCTGTCGAGTTTCCTGATGGTTTACTTGTTGTTAGCTGTTGGCTACTTTTAGCACTAACTGCTATTTCCACTCAACTGACTCTGCCTGTACTTTAGCAACAAGTAAAGATACCTGTCCATTAGAATCTCTGTAAATCACAGAGACTTGAACAGCCAGTGACCATATAAAGAAATCCACATGTGCCAACGTCACCTGCTCGCATCAATTTGTCAAAAGTAGAAAAAAAAAGAATTTATTATTTGACATTTTGTCTGGGTTTAATATGAAAATCCAACAGTTTAACATCATAGATCAGAAAAAGAGGAAAAGTGTAATAAGTCCCCTTTAAATCAATCATAGCTAAATATGAGAGTTCAGAGTGAGTACCTCTGTGAGTGTGTAACACTGCTCAGCAGTGCATTCGGCTTTGCTGGTCGGGTTGCTGAGGGCAAAGATGATTGGGTGTTCATTGAAGGAAGCCATGTCCCTGATGATCTGCTCAGAGAAGGCTCCTGCAACAGCCGCCACACCTGTGACAGAAAGACATCAAAGTGCAATACAGCCAATTTCAGTCTGATTCTTTAATAGCTTTTTTAACCTGTTCAGTCTTTAATCTGCACAAAAATTCTGTCTTCAACATTTTCCATATGACCTTAAATTCTCAATCAAGTCTGCAAAGGTAGCATTAGACTTTTCTTTCAACAATTTAATGAAAGTCTTATGTCTTATGAAAATGTCAAAAGCTTGTGGTTTTACCAATGATAGCTGTGGGCTTCAGTTCTCGAATCACATCCTCCAGTTTCTTTATGTGTGGGTGCTCATGAGCAAACCTCTCCTTTTCATGAGTCAAATGGTCGCGACCCTGAGAATTTGGAGAGGGCGGATGAAGAGGAGGAAGACATTAAAGACATGTGGAAACACCAGCCACTGTAAAAACTGCTTAATGTGCGGAGTCAATGTTATTTCTCCCAGTTTCAGTGCTGAAGGACTGAAGGATTTCTTATAAATGTTCCTCTGGACTGGAAGACTGACAGTTGGAAAACGAGAGAGGAAAGAGGAGGTGAGAAGAGATGAATTTGAAGAGGAAAGGTGGGATGGGAGAAGGGGAAGACAGATTATTGCTGGTGGAGTTGCAGACAGTGAAGAGGAGGAATGAAGGATGGATGACACAGATATTGTGGACAAACCAGATGTATAACAGATGTTAATGTTCATCTCCTGGTGAGTCTTTGCAGCGATTCCAAGGAAAGACCTCTGTCATATAAATTAATGAACCATGGGAAATGTTTTTGGAGTAACTGATGTCAAACAGCTTAGGGAAAATCCACCCTTACAGATTCTTAACCTCAACCTCAACATCGCCCTGTGATGCTTTGTGCATTTTAACATTCATTTTTGATGTTTTTTTGACTTATCTTCTAACTTCTTGCCATTTTTTTGAAGATGCCATGATGAAACATAAAATATATGTTATTGAGCCATTCTTTCTGCTCAGTTATAGTGGTCAGATTACATTGGATGAGTGTATCCACACCTGCACCTGTGCATGTGTTTCTACATGTGTGTGTTTGCAGACACCTTGACAATGAGACCCTTGGAATCAACCATCCAGATCTTTTTCAAACACTCTTCCTTAGGGAGTCCCTCCTTCTCCATGGCCATGCTGATCAGCTCAGCAATGCCCATCGCTGCCTGGGAGCAAGACAAAACAAAGGAATCAATCTCATCAAAAGAATATCTTATCTGAAATCACAACATTTTCTGTCTTTCTGCTTGAGTAATGTTGTTAAAAGTAGAAAATAAAAATCATTCCTCTACACACAAATCAAACAGGGCAAAGTATTCTCTGAGTATAACTCGCTGCACATACCTCCCCTGCTCCTTGGAACACAATGGTGTGGTCGCACATTTTACTCTTGGTGATGCGGAGGGCGGCCAGAAGTCCAGCTACTGCCACTGCAGCAGTACCTGATGAGTATTACAGGACAACATTAGCAGTTCACAGTTAACTGATATTCTTACACTCACGTTACTCCAACTCATTTGAGATAACTTGAGTTACCACGAAAACTGCCTTCAGATGATACGAAAATTGCTCCTGGCTCACAGCGACATACAGTTCAGAGACTTGCAAAGTGCAGTTCTACATGCTTTAGCATTTAGCATTGGACTTTAGCATTGGATTTCACTAAGTTGGTTAACTATGTGCCTAGCAACAAATCTGGAAGCCCCATCTGATTGCTGACATTTTGCCATGCATTACTTTTTCTGGCAAGATTGTGGTTCGTACTTAATGTTGTGCTAAAGAGTTTGGAGAACTGTGAAACACTTTTGTTCCATCACTCCATTCTCTGATTGTATGTGTTCCTTCCAGATATGACGTGACGTACAGTACAGCTGTTATTTCATTCATTGCGCCTTGAAAGGTCAGCAGCAACCAAAGTCAAAACTGAAATAACTTGAACTTTGAGTGCCACTCCAAGGGCAGCGCTTCTGCCTCATTGTGGTTTTACTAAAGAGTTAGATATGCTCTGTACAATGCTCTGTAAAAAAATGTTTTTAACCAGTAGGTTGCCTTTTTGCACACGCACAAAGAATGCCAAACTTGCAGAGTAAATGATAAGAACATGATTTTTATAGTATTGTAGCCTTTAGTATAATAATAGAATAGCTCAAGACTGACAGCAAAGTGGGGATGACGCATAACGAATGGCAAACCAGGATTTAGGAGAATATGGGAGCAAACTGGAACACCCAGAGTAAACATGCGCCACCACAGTGTTGGGCAAAGGGTGGTCCCACCCCACATCCTGGTAACCTTCATCCTGAAGCAAGCCTGGATGTAGGGTAGAAACTTAGGTCTGCATCCCAATTAGAAGGCATTTCAATTCTTTCTCTTTGTTATTGTTCTGTGAAGTACATATTTTGTTTTTTGAAAAATAAATTAATGAATGGGTTAGATGGACAGAGGTGATTTCTATGCCCGTGTGTGTGTGTGTATCTGTGTCTGTCTGTCATTGAGTTACCTTGAATGTCGTCATTGAATGTGCAGTATTTGTTGCGGTATTTGCTCAGCAGACGGAAAGCGTTAATATTTGCAAAGTCCTCAAACTGAATCAGGCAGTCCATCCCATACCTGAAAACAGAAGAGCTGCGTTTAATCTGATGAACCAAAAGAGAAAAGACAGAAAAAGAGAAATAAACAGGAAGCTGATGGTTATCATAAATATGAATGGTCACTGAAAGGCTTTTGCACACACAATATTCTTTAATATTCTCTAATATTATAGTCCTGAGGGGGGCGCTCTCCCTCCACACCTACACAGCAAACACTGAGAAATGAAGAGCAGTGATGCTGCCATCTCAGGACACAATTATAACAAGGTTGAACTCAGTTTTCTGAATATGCACAGCTGTATGAAAATGTTTTCAATAAGTAGAGAGTAATGCTCTCTTTTTAACTGGCTAAAGTGAACATGAAAGCCACTGAACTTTGTCCACTGTTTTGTTTCATGGACATTTGACAAGCTGACACCTGTTTTTCCAAACTTCGTGACAGCACCTCACAATGAGCATCAGTGAGGGAGGTCAACCCTCCACAAAGGAGGAGACTCGCAAAAAACACCAAACTAAAAGTAAAAGAACACAGAGCCCACCCAGTCAAACAGTAAAGCAGCAGTGTTCGATTTTACAAGATGTTGCTCAAGACCACCTATCACATGTTGTCAATACAGCAACACAGAAGCCTGAGCCAATAAGCTCCTACAAAAACATCATACAACAAAAATAAACTATAAGCCCGTGTTATTAGTCTGTAAATTAGATTTAGCAGCGACAAAGAGGAATCCTGGGTTCCCATGCCTTTCAACACATGGAACTTTTGTTCAGGAATTTACTGGATGTTTGCAGAGCAACTGCTGCTCTTTCAAGATGAAAGACAGGTTTTCAGCTGTAGCAAAAGGAAAGAAAAACCTGGAAAAGCTAAGGGCCGATAGATACTGAGAAAATGCTGTTTATACAAATATTGGCAATCTGTTGAAATTTAATATTATATTCCTCAGGTCACCGCGTAATATTTAGTGTTAAAATCCAGTCTGCAACTGAACCTCAATAAAAAACAACTATTGCTGCATGGTTTGTCCTGAAATAATTGTATAATAAATATGTAAACTTGCACAAATCCATAAAAGACCCATAATAAACTGCAAACGTTTCCCTAAACTCTGAAATAATAGTAGAAGGACTGACTTCCAGACAGTGGGAACTACATAGATGATGTGATATTGTGACCTGAAACTCCACAAAATGTAGTTTTCCAATGAAATGCTCCTTGGTCTTGGAAATAATGCCAGGTTAGGTTACTGCAGTAAACTAGGGCATGCTAATGTTTGCACATTAGAGTAGATAAACACACCATTAAATGCAGTGGTCCTCAAAGTATCGCCCTCATAAACACTTTGTGTGACTCCTAAAAATGACATGATCTGCATGCATTATATTGTAATCATTCTATTTCAGTACTTTCATCTGTACTCAGCCACTGCCTCAAACTATGCTCCTATAGCAGCATCTTGCAGCTTTTGCAGGAATTCTGTTCTATCATCAATCTCAGTGCTTTATTTCTCTGGACAACTCTGCAGTTTAATGTGGAAGTGAACACAGAAAAACATGCTGTATGGCTGAGGTTAGTGGAAAAATGGATCACCTCTTACTTGGTTGGAACTTGGGCGGTGGATATTTAAAGTGATCTGCAAACAGGTGAAATTGGTGCTCAAAGAATTTTTAATGTTAAACAGAGAACAATCACAAATCCTACGAGAAGTTCATGGATTTTCCTGTTTGGTCTTCAATCATATGCTAGCTCCGTGAATTGGCATTCAGTCATTAAAACTTCGAGGATCCCTTCTTTAATCCACTCCTTGCACTTTAGCTTCTGCAGGCTTAAAATACATCAGCCTTTAAGCTCTTGAGATACCAGGTTTTGCTCTTACTTCAGCTCAATACACACCCTTTCAACATATGCTGAAATCCAAAGCTTCACCAGCCTGCTGTGCCTAGTTGTGGTTGCTAAGCCGCGATTGGACGATCGCTGTTTAGGGGATGGGTTTAGCAAGTAGTCAGTTTAAGGAAAATTCTCGCAAAAGCTTAAACAGCTTTAAAAATAAAAGACTTTAAAATGAAAAGGCCAAACAAGTGAGAATAATCCTTTTGCAGTAAAAATTCCAAAAGCTGGAGATAGTTGGGATAACTACCATAATGCCATTTGAATGACGTGACTCTCTAAAAGTGCAGTTTAGCAGAATAACTTCTGATTCTAACTTTTTGTCAGCTAGAGACAACGAGAGGAAAAGGGTGAGGTTGTCTGAAACCTGTATTAAAAAGAGCAGAGATCATGTTTCAGTGAGTGAATCACAGGCCAAGCTGCTCCGAACCCCCCCCACCCCCAACACCTGCAGCCCTGTCAGGAGGAGGTGAAATCCTTCCACATCGCATTTGTCTTCCACAGTTAAGACTCTCTTTGCTTTCTTTTCTTTCTGTCTTTAAACTTTCTGTTTCTTTCTGTTTGTCAGTCTTTTCATAAAACCCCGCCTCATACCTAATAAAGAAAAGGATCCTCGTTTGCACTGTTATTGTACATTTCACTAAAGCTCTTTCCCACTTGTTACAGTGGCTGCTAGACTGCTTAAACTTTTAAGCCGGAGGAGGATGATGACGCTGAGCGGAAGCGGGACAAGAAAGAAACGCAGGATGAGAAGCGACCCGAGTTCAACTGCAATAAAACTTAACGTCCTGATGAGAGAGTGCCTTCGCTGGGTCACTGTTTATCCTTCCCTCTGCCACACTGCAAGACACAAATTCCTAATACAGAGACTGACAGCCCCACTGACTTACTGCCAACACAGCAGTAGCGCTGGGGAGAGAAATGTGTTTTCTATCAAGCAGAGAGCAGTACTAAAGCAGTGAGAGCCTGTGCAAAGAGAATGAATAATGAGGCCAAGAAGGGAGCTATAAACTTTTCATTGTTTTGGGGCTTTAGGAGACGCAGACAGGCGACGGGCGAGGATAGATGTGGCATTGCCACACTGCCAGCGCAGCACCCTCTGGTATGGTTTGGTGCAGCTCGCTGCTGTAGAGGTCACACCAGTTCACACAGACCCAAACTGCTCCTGCAGAGTCTAAAGAGGTGGATGTGGGAGTGGAGTTTTCTGCAGAAGTTGATACTCACATCTTGCAAGTATTCTCAGTAAAAACAGAGCTTTCACTTTTAAAGGAGCAATACGAAGCAATTGCATGTCCAAAAATGAGTACTGTAGTTCCAAAAGCCAGTTGGAGCACTAGACAGTATTTTAAATATGTTGAATCCCCATTTAATATTGGATCTATGGTTGAAGCAACTTGTCTACCCCCGTCCCCTCCTCTCCAGACACGAGGAGGCTCAGGCAGGCTGCAGGGACACTGCAGGAGTGCAAGACGAGTGCAGGATTGTAATTTGATAATAACAAGTGACAACGAGTACAAGTTGGACTTCAGTGACTGACTGCTTAACTGCCCACCAGACTGCATTAATATTTTGCTCATTTTAACTGATATAAACATCTACTCCTTCTAAAAGATTATTTTGATTTTGTATGACTCATAAACAGACACTTTGTCATGTGGGAAACATTCTGCATTAATCTGAGCTCTGATTCACATGAAGCAGCCACACTAAAACTATCATTTTTCTGGCCTTCAATAGAAATTTCAAAGGAGGACACTGCAGCTGTAGCATTGTTGTCAGAGAAGCAAATATTTCAGCTTAATATGTTTCTTTAATGTGCGGTGGCATACCATGGTCATTTTATGACAGATTATATAACATATATTATAGATTTCTCCCTTAAGACTTTAAAAGAGAGTGACGAAAATGTCACAGATTAAAGTCATTCTTTTATTTTTTTAATGACAGCCCAGAAAGATCAGAGAGTCAGGATGCAGATCTCAGAATAACTGAGCTGTGAACACATGCATATTTAAATGTATCCACTGACCATAAGCTAAAGAGTGACTATCTGTGGTTGTGGTTTTGCAGAAAGAAAAGTAACATCTTCCCAGAGCAGAAAGCTCTTTGGTCCTTGGCCTGAGCCAATAAAGATAGGGGGAGTGTTTCTGACTGTGTGTGTGTGTTTTGCCACAAAGCTTTTAGAACAAAGCTCCCCTTGGAGGCCATTTGTGTTCATCGTCCCTATTCTGTCTGAAAGTCTGTTGTCTTTCCTTGACGACCATCTGAATGGAACGCCAAAATCTGACAATGCTCCTCTTTGCCAGCTGAATAAAAAAATTCCCTGGACAAAGAAAGCAGGATTTGCTTTTGTATCTAAGCTGAACCATCAAGGGCAGTAACCTAAGCAAGACAGGGCACACCCAGAAGATGAAGAACACAGACCTTATTCCTGACTGTGCTGAGAGAAATCCATTAATCTGTGAGGGGTACAGGAGAACAGATTGGAAGAATGAAGAATGATTGTTCTCACACAAAGTACCATAACTGCTTTCAACAGATGTTTGAACCTGGAACTTCTATTATAGATCCGGCGCCATAGGTTGTTTTGGATTGGCAGAGGGTAAATAAATGATTCATCCAAGTTTATTAGGTAACACTTTACAGCCTGCAAATTACAGTGTCATTATTTAGTACTTGTAGGGCATCAGTAAAACGCTTGCTAAGTAGCTATACTGTCACAAATAGGTACAAGGGAGGAAGAATATAGACTTGCAGACTATTAGTTTTATTATTTACTTACTGAGTACTTACTTACTAATTATAGGGTATGGTCTTACTGGGTACACAACACGTGAAAGTGGAAAAAATGAGAAGACGGTACCAAAAATATACAAAAACTTAATGGCATCATCAATTATCCTGTGTATTATAATATTCTTAGAAAAAAACATTGTAAAAACCTTTTTTAAAATATGAATGACTCATTATCATGATGTACATGATCATTTAACAAAATGTTAGGCCCCTAAAATAAGGATGTGTCTTCATAGCTATAAGATACATACATTTTGTTTACAGCCCCAGTTCCAAAAAAGTTGGGACATTGTGTAAAATGTAAATAAAAACAGAATGCAATGAACTGCAAATACTTTACGACTTTCATTTGAATTGATACAGTACAAAGACAAGATATTTAATGTTCAAACTGTTAAACTATTGTTTTTTGTAAATCAACACTCGTTCTGAATTTGATGTCTGCAACACGTTTCAAAAAAAGTTGGGGCAGAGACAACAAAAGACTGGGAAAGTCGTGGACTGCTCAAAAACAGGCCCCATTAATAATGAAGGGCACATGCAGGTTTTGGAGTGACGCATGCTACCAACATTTTTCAGAAACGTTCCTGCTTTTTTCAGCAAATACTATTTCAAGACACATTCTGCATGTGTTACAACAGCCTGGCTTTGTAGTAAAACATTTTGGGTACTAGCGTGACCTTCCTGCAGTCCAGACCTGTCTCCCATTGTGGTGCATTTTGAAGCACAAAATACGACAACAGGGACCCCGGTCTATTGAGCACTTTAAGTCGTATATCAAGCAAGAATGGGAAAGAATTTCTCTTTCAAAACTACAACAATTAATGTCCTCAGTTCCCAGATGTTTGATGATGTGACACAGTGGTTAACATGCCCCTGTCCCAAATTTTTGGAACATGCTGCAGACTGAATGAGTGCATATTTACAAAAAAAAAAACATGAAGTTAATCAGTTTTAGCATTATATATAGCGTGTTTGCACTGTATTAAATAAATAGGGTGAAAAGTTTTTCCAAATCATTGCATTCTGTTTTTATGTATGTTTTAAACAACATCCAAACTTTTATGGAATTGGGGCTATAAATTCTGTTAAAATATAATGAAACAGTCATATTGTCAGATCTGATCAGACATAATAAATGCTTTTACTTCAACACTCAACAAACCATAATGAAGTTTATTGGCCAATATATAGTATTGTGTACAGTATAAAGATCATTCATACATTAGTATTTACAGTGTAATCTATTTCCAAGTTGTTACCCCCCTTAAAGGCTTTAATTTAAAGCTATTCTGTTTATTATTGATTTATTTGTTAGAATAAAAGTCGTTGGTTGCTAGAAGTTTAAAAGAGACTTGTTGCAAACTCCACTGCCAAAAACGGTGACTTTGTTCCACCTCTATGCAAAAAGAAAAAAGAAAGAGGTGTTGTATCCCTGCTGTTGAGATTTGGCAGTGAGATCGCTTTCCGTCTCTTTGTCCAGTGCTTTGTCAACAGCAGTGTCTGTTCAGTGAGTTCGGAGACCAAAAAGGGCCCGGTGGGAATGCACTCAAATCTATCACTACAATGTGAGAACAGAGAGGAAAAATCCTGCCAACGCCTGCTTCAGGATGTGAAACAGTGACAGTGAAAACTCATGAATCTGAGGTGGCTTCTGCTGTGTACAGTAGGCTTGGGCGATATGCCGGTTATACACAATGGTGTAAATGTGTCCACCAGTTCCACCATGGGAGCTGTCCCTTTGTGTCTCTACTATACGAGGCAAGATATTTTTTCCAGCTTACCCAGATATTCTTGTCCTCGTACCTAAACCCAACCAACCCAAACCAATGATGGCAACGAGCACTAGCAACTCAGTCAGAGTAAGGCAGGTCATGCGTTTGCCATCTTGAGAAAAAAAAAGGCATTCAGCAGAGGCTATAGCAAATCAGGTCTAGATTCTTGTGTGATCTCAGAATTCTTGCGCAAATCCAGCTGCCTCACAAGTGCTTACCACGTTCTCTTGTGACGTGAAAGTGACAGGTGGCATATTAAATGCACCTCTAAAAGGTTTGCCAACCACTGCAGAAGAAGAGAGTGACAAGAAAAACATGGAGGAGGTGAGTTAAATTGTAAATTCAGTGCAGGAGGCATCCCACCCAGGATGGCATTTATTTGCACCTGTTTACCTTAAAATCCACTTACACTTGCAATTATTGTTCTCATTTGGACCTATAAAGATTCTGCTTTGAAAAAAAAGTTAGTTTTATGGTTTTGAGTCCTTTGTTTTTCAAGTGTGAGACACTTATTTTTGTTTGTGTGGAAGTTCCGAATAAAAGAAGAAAATAATCAAATGTGATGAGGAATGTTATGGTATGTAAGAGGCTTCATGTCAGGTGATTCTTCGCCTCCACGTTCAAACCATTAAACGCACAGCGACTCGTTGATTATCCTGCTTATACCACCATTGGCCAACAATATGAATCGAAAGTATTAGTCTGTTTCTCTCTCCTTTGCTGCATCCCATTCTGCGAAATTGTTGTATTCTCCAAATAGACTGAAAGAAATTAAAATCAGTTTAATGGCTTTAACACACACTTGCTAGCCAATCAGAGAAGAGTCTTTACCCAGATGACAATATGGGGCTTCTTTAAACCATTTTTAGTTGAATTTAGAGAACAAATAAGTTACTGTATCATACTGTTCCACTGATATTTACATAGGCTATACCATGACAGGAGATTTTAGCAATATCACACAACCCACAGTGTACAACAGTACAACTCTATCAAACACCTGTGTAGCTAAGGTATCTATAGCACCAACAGATCACATGACCACTTGTATGTGAAAAGGGTTGGTCATACTGACAAACGCGCAGAGAATTATAACCAAATTTCACAGTTCCTCTCAGCTCTACAGAGCATTTTAGCTTCTCTGTTGTGGTTTTCTGGCCAGCAGCTTTACTGATTTGGTTCACTCTAACTGCTCAAGACAGGTGTTTTTGTTTTTTTTTTAGCTGCAGCAGGTAGTCATTTTTTCAGCAAGAGATCTCTTAAGGCCTACTCTACACTGCCTGCTCATCACCAAATAGCACCCAAGTAAGCGACTAGCTGATAAAAATAATGGAGTATTTCTATTTCTATTTGTCTTTGGAGTTTGTGGGAACCAAAACAGAAGAGTAAATATTGGACTTTGGACATTGACTTGGTGGACAAACATTGCTCAGTTTCTGCTGAATATGGAAGTGGACAACTGTTTTCTAACAAGTTGCAACATATCGATATAAAAGGTATCTCCTCACAGTCCGCCAGCTGCCGCACAACTCTATTCCAGCCAATCAGCAACAGGTTGCATTAGTGCTTGTACACAGGAGAAGAGGAAGGGGGAGGGAATGGGAGATGGGGGGAGTAAGAGGGATGGTAAACCTTCTAAAGGAGGACTGAAGGGAGGGGTGTATTTTTTTGGCAAATATAGACAATTTTTCTGCAGAATTGCATACCCTACATTAGATAGATATAAGTATTAAGTTATTGATTTAGCACGTAACAATCAAACTCTCAAAGCCCTATCTGCTTCATCGAGACTTTATGGTTGTAGTTTGATCAGATTTGTGGCCTGTTAACATGAGCAAACCACCCCACAACTGTCATCACATTTTGAATTGAATATTGCCAAACCCTGCTCTGGCTGGTGCTCAGACGCAAGTGACATCACCTTTTTGCAATCGAGCCCCTCCTCCTCACCCCAGAGCAGTGAAAAGAGCCCAGACTGAAATCTCACATTTGAAATAACTATATACTGTTTCAACTCTGGCAGAAAATCACTTATTGTAAGAAGGTGATTGAGTAAATTTGGGGCCTTTAAAGACTATAATAGTGCAAACTTTGTCTGTAAGCGAATCTCACATCATTCATTACTCATTCGCACAATATAAATTATCATATGAAGGCAGGTGTTTTGATTATATTGATTTTCACGTTCCGGGAACAGCCTCACAGGCAAAAAGACACCTGCAGACGAGACAAAGGCCTTTCCTGCCATGACGCTGTTTAAGCTATCTGGGGAACATTACAATGCTCCTTTGTGCTTTAACTTTTATTTTGCTGTGATTTATGACTTGCCACTATAATACAGGGGTAGAATAAATGAAACATACCTAGAGTCATTCTTTTCTGGAGCGGTACTCTCAGGGGTTTTTGGTGCTTATTGCCAGACCAGTCCCATATATTTCAAATAAATGCTTGTGACATTGTTATTAATGTTTGATGGTATGAAAAAGACTGTGAGACATGAGACGACAGACGCTCTCCCATGTGGGGAATCACTCAGACGGCTTGTGTTATGTCTGTAGGACGAGGGAGTTAACGAGTGACCCGGCTCCTTCAGGAAACACAATCTGGCTTCATCCGAGACGTGATGAAATCTGAATCTGCAGCTTATAGGAAGTCGATGGATGTCGTATATACTTCCAACACTCAGGGGGAGACTCAAACCAGAGGAGAAGGTATGAGCGCATTCAGAGCCGGGGAGGACCTCTGCAAAGAAGGTCACAGACAAGGGTCTGCTCTGTCCAAACACAGCTGTCGAACCTGCGTGCATATATGTGTGTTTGTGTACATACACACACACAGGCTGTCTGTTAGCACCGTCCCTACGGGCCTTCATGGCTTCGTGGCTGAGGCCTTAATAAATCCCCAGCCCCCTCCAGCTCTCCAGAGAGCCAGCATCTCTCAGCACACATTATTTCTCAAATCCCCGAGCCGTCATTAAGGACAAAGACGCATTCTGCATTCTTTCTCCTCTCCTCTGTTGCTTCTTTCATCCATCCATCCATCCATCTCTCCATTGGTCTCTCTGTTCCTTACTCTTTCCATGCCAAGACTTTAAAATAGTTGATGGCATTCCTGTAGTCTTTGCATGCTACTCAGAGTTGTATGGAGAACATGCTTGAGCCTGTTCTGTCAAATACTGTACCATCGTTTCTGACACGAATAATTTTGACATCATGAGGCAAAATGCTTCTGGGTCAACTGTATGTTTTGGCTACATGAAAAATACTTGTAATGTATCCACCTAAGGTCTACAAGTACTTTAACAGTCTGGTGAGTAAGATTGAGGGGGATCTTACTGGCAGAATATGGCAGAAATTAAATATAATATTCATAAGTAGTATGTTTCCATTAGTGTATAATAACCTAAAAATAATTATTGTTGTGTTTTTGTTACCTTAGAATGAGTTGATTATGTCTACAGAGAGCGTGGATCCTCTCCAACAAATGCAATCAATTAGCTCATAGCTGCTTAACGACTTTTTTTTAATGACTTTTGGTTTCTTTTCTGTGGCAGCAAATACAGTGCAGACTTTCATCAACTATTACACAGCAATCCGAGTTCATCTGCACACTTCTTTTCATTAGTCGACTTAAAAGGACCATGATAGCAGCATCTGTTGCCATCTTGTCTGCAGATAGTGGATCATCTTCCATGGAGGCCCCCCCCATGTTGAACCGCCATGATTATACAGTAGCTCAGAACCCAACAGTCGCTCTAGTAGGGCCTTTGGGTTTTTTGCGATTTTCACAGCCGCCTTAAGTTCTTCTACATGTTGGAAGGGGAAGGTGGGTGAGGCCATTTGGTTGCAAGCTACAATCTCACTATTAAATACTACAGTCTGAGTAAACATGAAGCTTAACATTGTGCGAAGAATGGAAACAATAGGCAACAGCTAGCCTGGCTGCCTACAACAAAAGCCCACTGCTCTGAAAACACACACTCTGCCTTTATTGGGGTAGGACAGCTGTGGAAAAGTGGGGAGAGAGAGTCAGGGAGATGTGCAGCAAATCCACGCCCCTCCCCCTTCATAAACAGACAACTAATTTGAACAGACGTTCTGCACCACGTTCTGCACAAGAATGGAAATTTCAAAGCAGAACATGCTGGCTGTAGCTGTGGTTGGAGAAGGCAGCATTTCAACTTTACATGTTTCCTTAATCTCTAATGACATATCATAGTAATTTTATGATTTAGTACAGTAAATATGTTACACATGTCTCCTTTAATGACTGCTTGTGTGGAGTTTCCAGTTCCCGCACATTCCTTCAGGTTCATCCCATTACCTATATGCAGCAGGATTCTTACAGCGAAATCTGCACGCACCAACAAAAAGGTGAGTGTTTCCTTTACAGAAAATGCTGCGTTCAAAGTTTTAAAAGCTTTGCTGAGCCTGGTTCATCCTGTTTTAAATGTTGTGGGCGTGTGTGTAGGAGCAGTGAGATTAAAGGATAATTTATTTCTGCCTGAAGACAGAAGCAGCAGACAACACCTGCAGATTATTCAACAGGAGCAGTGGAGCTGGAGAACAGGCGGCTGGCCTGAAATCAAACACTCGGTTGCATCACTAACCATTCTGCTTCAACTTTTTTTGATGATGGATTAAAAACTCCCTGAGACGGTTGCTGTTTATTGATGATGAGTCAATCTGAGGTATTTATGTGTAGTTTCTTAGAAAACTAAACATGAATATTACTTGAAAAACTGCAGAGCTGTAATCATTCATTCAATCTCTGAGCCCATAATTACTCATTTTCCGCCAATCTGGCTCCTTTGGGGAAAAAGCTCCGCTGTTCCCTGTAGTTGAGAAGCTACCCGGTTATTAGAGTCATGGCTTCCTGTTGCCAGTTGGAGGGGGCCCAGACCCAGGACTCTCCCTCTGGACTCTGGTCTCTCTGGGTTAGGACGACTCTTAACCAGGCCCATGTGTGTGTGTGGCTGTAGTGGCTCCATGAGCAAACAGCGACAAAGAGATACACAGACATGTCGGCATGCATGCAAGTCCAACATATACAAAAGTCCCATTAAGAACAGGACTGCAGTAAACTCATAAACCCCAAAGGGAACCAGCGTGACTCACCTAATTTCATCTCAGAGAGGAGAGAAAAGATAAGAGCAACTTGTGAAAATCAAATGAGTGACTACATGGACTACTAACACGTCAATGCCAAGCTCAAAGGAGCCCCACACTGTGATCCTCTGCTGAGTAAAACAGGGTTTAACATGACAACATGTCATCACGAGTCAGAATTATGTATCCTGTGTGTCCAGGGGAGATATGGCTAGATATGTCCCCTGGACTCGGACCACTGGAGTGAACAAAGAGGAAAAGTGCAGATTCTTCCACAAACCACAGATTTCACACTATCCTGGTTCTCAATTGTACTGTCACTGGTTCTCAGTCCCTGTAAAGCCTGACACATGAAATAACTGACAGAAAATTTGACTTTTTTGCAAAAAAAAAGACCCCACATATATTTACATATATGATTTTTTTATTTGTTGGTGTCATATTTGATACATCTGGCATTTCTTTTTTTTTTTACTTTTTATTTCACATTGTGGTCAGCAATAACTGCTCGGTCAATGTAAACTGAACTGCTCATTATAGCATACAATTATGATATCCCAGGAATATTTTAATGAAAATTAATTAAAAAGTCAATTATTAGCAAGTGCTTATAATGGGAGCAGGTTGCATGTATAAAACATAAAAATATTTATATTTCTGCTCAAAATTTGTCTTAAGATGACATTTCATCCTTAAATTAGTTTGTTTAAGATTGTATTTATGATTGTGACAGGAATCATGCAAATTGCATCATGAAATCCAACAGATGTATCTTTTGTACTGGCTGTTTGATACACACATTTTCAATGTTTTACTATCAAATAAGGTACAAAATATTAAGTAATTAAAGGTTGTTTCAATACAGTGAATATAAGTAATGACATTACTGTTATTTTCACTGTAACTTTTTCAAAATGAGTAAATATTTCCCTGCCAAAAATGTGCGATGCATTACGTGAAGACAGCCATGTTGGATTTTGCACACAAGGGCAATCTGCTGCCTGCAGTGCATTGATATTCCACCAGAGGGCAGAATAGTTTCTTCAGGAAAGTATTGATCATATTGACGTTGTAGAGTTTGTAGAGGTTTCATGTCGTAAGACGTGAAAGACACTGAGTTTTATTTATTGATTTATGCTCTTAATGGTCTTGTATCTTCTTACTTCAGTGCTTTCTTTTAATATGGGCTCTTATCAAACTCGGTCTAGTGATTGGATTATGCTGCAGGTACCGGCTGTTTGCACTGAACTTATAAAATCCAGTTTTTCATATTGTGCACCTGCAGCGTGGAACAACATGCAGAACTGAAAGCTTTCCTCATTTTTATCCACAGGGCAATTTAAATCTTTAACTGTATCACATTTTACTTCTAGGTGTTCCTGTTTACCTGATTAATGTGTTTTACATTTTAGCTGTTTTTATTCATTATTGATGTTTTTATTTATTTACATTTTTAATTGATATTTGATATTGATATTTGATTAATATTTAATTGAAATATGATACAAATGGCATCTAAGCTTTATGGGGGCTCACAAAGCCCTCTTAATTTAAGCATACAAAATAAATAAATAAATAAATAAACCTGAACACCTGAACACAACCGATATTCACAGTTTGCATATTAAAAAAATACGCAGTTAACAAAACCAAAGAGCTAAAAGAACAATGACCAAGTATCACAGAGAAGAAAACTAAAATAAGGCTATGAAGTACGTATGATTGTTAAACGACAATAATTTAAAAAAAATTAGAGAGAGGCAATAGTATAAAAAGTTAAGATATTGGTAAAATTCAGGAAATAATCTGCTCACAATGCATATAAATTGCTCATCTCTATTTTGGTTAATTTTTTCTGCAATGTTATTGTTATACATTAAATATAATATGAAATATCCATAAAGTATGTCACTTGGTCAGGGGTCATCAGTTCAATGATAGGACAGGGGACCCATAAGGAGACAGATTGGAAACCACAGCTGTAAGCATCTCTGTTTACTACAAACAGAGAAGCTCCCCTGTCATCTCTCATTCAATTCTATGAACTAATAAGCCAGTCAGATCATTGCGGTCAGTTTCAAAATAGACCATATTGTGTTGCCAAGAGTGAAAAACATACAAGTATTCAGTTCAGCTGCTGACAGTTGAACCATTTTCTGAATAGCTGGTTAGCTGGGCTCTCAGGCATCCGCCTGGAGAGAATCATGCCAATGAAATCAATAGCACTGATGGGTAACAGGGCTCTCTGATCACTTTTCAATAAGCTCATGTTGCTGTTCAGCCAGGAAGCAGAGTTTTGACTGACATCGCTTAGCAACCAAAACTTAGTTCAAAGAAAGTAAAACCGAATCATCTGTAACTGAAGTTCCAGACCCCTGAATCACACTGCATGATCTGACCATGCTAAACTGCTTAACATATTTCTTTTAACAGCACCATGTGCTCTCTGTATTAGAATGACAATAGCAGACAGCATAAAGGGAGTGGGCAAACGAGGAATTCAAGGCCAATATGGTCATACCTGTCCGACACAGCCTTCATAAATTCATCCAGCAGGTCATCATAGGCCTGGCCTCGAACTCTCTTATGTCTCAGGCCAATGTAGAGAGGGTCCTTCAGCAGCGCCTGCAAAAACACGTGGAGGCAGAGCACAGAATATGAAACTAATAGGAAGACTGAACAAGAAGCAGAGAGAAAGGAGAGGCAACTTTGTTTTAATGTTCCAGCTCAACTCTGAAAAGCTGCACTTGGTTAACTGTGCCGGTTAGTAACACACAACTATTTGAAGAACTAAGCAACTACAAGAGGGATTTTTTAGAAGAACCCTCCACTGATTTAGCCTTAAACTCATTTAACATAGTCAGATTCATAATGGACACTTAAAAAGGGATAAAACTGATGCAGCAGAACCAGAGATATCTTTCTTTTCATTCAAGGCATTCATCTTTCTTGTTAAAAACCTGACACTGCCCACAATGCAATGCGATTGCTAACAGTTTGCTCAGTGTTTTGCTGGTAATGCTAACCAGTTGATTCCACCAAGCACAGCATGTCTGTGCCACGGTTCTGATCTGCTCTCCACACAGGTTCAAGCCCCACGAGCAGAAGCATTTCAGAGGCATTTCAGGAGCTGAGCATTTCACCCAACTGATTATGTTTACTTGCTTAAATTTTCTTCATTAGGTCATCTTTCCTTGCTCTTTGTGCTTCTACCAGGATAAACAAGCTACATGGTTAAATAGTTTCTTTGACTCCTATCTTTATGGTCATGACTCTGCACGGGGTCTTTTATTTCGAAAATTAACTGGGTTCTCCGTGATTTTCCGTGTCTGACTTCCTGCCAGTTCGATCTGCTCTGTGCTAAATGATGCAACATCAGATTTGGCACATCTTTGAAGCGGAGCGGAAAGCAGCTTTTGGGACAAGCCGGGGCACCGCTGGTGGAATCACAAGCATTATGTAGAATGGCTGTGATCAGTTCTGGCTGACGTGGCGCAGCCATAATGTGACGTGCCTGGTGGGATTTAGCCATTAATGTAGCAATGAAATGCTAGCACCAAGCACATATAAGGTGGAAGGGTACAGAGGTCTGGATAGAACACTGTTTTTCTGACACAACACCCTCAGATTCTTTTCCATTTTGAAGCTTAATCCTCAGCTCCAATTAACACTGACTCAAATGACATCACGTAAGGCAATTTACAGACCACAAAGGCTTTATACGACATTTTTTTTAATATGTAGCAATACTACCCAACATCTGGAAACAGACACTAACATATAAAAATCTGTGAAGTTCCCCTTTGAAAACTTGACATCCAGAAAGTCTGTATTGTGATGCAAGTAAATTACAAACAATACACTCCTATTTACCAAAATGCATTCACTTACATTTATTTAGACTTTCATATCAACTTTTTTGACTTCAGTCTATCTGTATTGCAGGTCACTTGTGTTGTATTGTATACTTTTTGTGCCACCCAACAAGATAATCTCAAGTAAGGTATTGGAAATGTATGTACAAAATAAGACAGTTTCACTTTCTTACCTGTTCTTAACAGTAAATTCCTAACAAACTTGTGAACATGTAATTTGATACTCATTTGCTTCCAGTTTCTGATTTTCAACAAATTGCTCCCATAACCTCATCAGTCTTAAGTCAGTGCACTGCAGGTCAGCTAAAAATATAAAATTTGTTTACAGTCAAGAATAAAAGCCAACATGTAGGAAAAAGTTTCCAGTTATAAATAGATAATGAAATATTTAAGATTTAACTGGAGCAGTTCTTTAAAGACAATTCATATTGTCACTACAGTTAGTACCAAATTGCACAGTTCTTCTTAAAAATGTATTAAGAAATTTAAGTCCTTGACTGTAGACTAAACTAGTTGTGTGTTTGGTCAAGCCCCATACACACTAGATCCTTCACCTCCCATAATGCAACTTTATAGTGTCTTTATAAACAATCTTAGCCTGGTAAACACCCACTTGTCTTTCAAACTCACACAAGCTTTGTGTTTAAGTTGTTAAATTCTAAAGCCCAAATGCCCTGAAGACATTATTGGGGGTATTTTATCATATTCAATTCCTAACTAAAAATGAAAAATACCCATTGCTGTGTGTGTGTGTGTGTGTGTGTGTGTGTGTGTGTGTGTGTGTGTGTGTGTGTGTGTGTCTTGCATGCTCATATGGTATAAGTAAAGAGTGCAGACCCCTCTGTACCAGGAGCGACAGAGGAACTCAGGGAATGTATGAGACTGAGGAGTCTGCGTGTCTGATTTCTGTCCAGTCTTGACATTTGCTGGATGTGAAAATTAAAGAGAGAGGAGAGACACATACAGTATATGAACACATCCTCACACATACATACACCTGTGTCTCTGGAGACCTTAGACCTCTGCTATAATGTGAGCCATGTGTGGGATTGTACAGCGCTGAGAAACACCTCCTGTCACGTCACTTCACACACAGTGTGCAGATACATCTCCATGTACAGCAAATCCTAACCTTGTAGCAAACGTTGTCATTTTTATTGCAATATCCATCACTTTCACGTGGTTTTAGGGGAGAGACCATTATTACATAGGAGGAATGAACTACTGTATCTAATGTATATGGTATAAGTATATGGTGCATCTGTGTGTGCATTTTTTTTTATTATTAATAAAGTTATTTTGTCTAAAAAGTGCATCCAAATTCTGCAGTGTTCTGTGGTGTTCCAGGAATGATGTGCTTCAGATTTTTGATTACATCTGCTTATATCATAGAATAGCATTTTAAGGACGTTGTTCAGTCTAGAGATGTCAGCAAGTGAGTCTATAGCCACGCTATCAGCTTTGTGAGGCTGTATGTTGGCACAGCAGTGCTTTGAGGTCAGCATCCTAGCGTGTTCACAACGACAATGCTAACAGTGTTATGCAGCCATATGCTATGTCTCAATTCACATACCTCTGTGTTTATACCCCGTTTTGAGTGTGGAAGTGCATTCACATTGACATTTACAGCAGAATAAAGAGCACTGTGAATACCCGGATGCTGTACTCAAAACGGCAAAAAAAAGTTGAGCTTGACATGCTGGACACTTATTGCCTCAACAATCGCCATCTTGGCTACATCATACAGGAAGAGATGGGGCTACCAAACTTGTGAACATGGCGGCCAAGGAAGCAACCACGGTGACTACAGCAGCAGTCCCCTCTCCCCATGATGATGATGCTGTAAACCATCTCATAAAACAGCGGGGTTTGGCAGTATTTTAATATAGGAGACAAAAATAAGGTTATATGAAGAATGTGTCCAAATAAATTTGCATTTTCCCACATGACCAGAATAAGACGTAACTCATTCAGCTCAGGCATGTGGATGTTAACCTGCAAAGAAAGCAGGCAACTGGAGCTAGCACTGCTAATGTTAGCCACACTCTTCAAAACCCATATGACATTATATGGCCATAGACACTGTGATCCGGCTTGGTTTGAAAGGATAATGCAGCTCACCACCAGTTTATAAGATGCACTTCCACACCATAATTAGATTACTGAATAATGTGATGAATAATTTCAAATGGATCATAAATACAAACAATATTATTTCAGACAAATCAATTAATTGTACTCAATTTTAACAATTTTCTTATTGTTTTTTTACTTATTACCACCAAAAGTACAGCTTAGGCTGAAGGAAATGTCATTAGTTTTGCCGGTATTAGGTCATAAACCTAAGTATTGGACAAATCTAAAGTCATTGTTATTTAACTGGAGGGGGATATAAATGTCTATACTAAAATTAATGGCAACACAACAAATAGTTGATGTGAGATGCCAGAAAAATGTCATCATCATAGTGGTGAGAGATAAGTGAGAGGATCACTGAAATCAGTAGGATTCCCTCTCTAGGGAACCTGAATGTCTGCACATTCCATCCAATAGTTGTTGAGATATTTCAGTCTGGACCAAAGTGAATCAACAGACAAACACTGCCATCTCCAAGTAAAAATAAGAGGAAAAAGAGATGGAAATTCAGTTAGTTCTTGGTGGGGGACGAACTGGACTGATCAATATAAATATGTGACTATGTGAGGGACCATAGGGGTCATTGTTTTTTGCAGTCACATCAACTAAACAGTCCTTCAAAGGCAAACTAACAGCATGAAAGAGATGAAAGAGCAGCACCACAGTGAACCTTTGCACCTCAGTATTTTGAAGAATGAGAGGGATACAGCAGGGAAGCGAGGAAATTAAGAGCAGAGGTTGATAGGAAGCCATGTGTGCGAGACAAAGAGAGACACAGAATGAAAGAGAGAGTGCGACTGTGATGAATTAGGTGGAAGTAAATGACATCTAGCCATGATAGATTGTTCACAGACTTTGCTTTGTGCCATTGGCACATATTTCATCAGATCTTTGACATGCTGCACCTGCCCGACATAACACGGCTCCGTCTCAACACACAACAAGCTGCAGAGCCCCACCTAGACAGATTTTTGGAGGATAAACTCATAATCTGCGCTCTGAAAACTTTGGCTTCCAGAGATTTCGATCTCAAAGCACGAGGAAATCTATATCCGGAGTGTTGTCATGCCTCATTGGGACAGGCAACCTTTACTTCTGGAGATGGATAATTAGAGGTTGCCACTTAGATGAGCGCGGCTTGGAGAAGCCAGCGGCCACCTTTCCATGGCGGGGTCAAGAAATGCCCTGTCCAAGAACAGCTCAAGAGGTTTATTTAAGGCAATATTTATTTGAAGTTGACAACTCATTTCCTGGCAAGCTTTTAATGGGCAGTAATAGGCTGGAGGTGGCCAAGTTCAGCTGTAACCAAAACAAGCAAAACATTTTCTTGTGATCCCACGGAGAAGTGGGTTGATATCAGAGAGAACTTTTGGTGAATTTCACAAGATGATGAAAGAGCATGCAAGGAGAAAGATAGAAAGAGCTATTGTAGATCTGTTCACTTCTGCAGTCAAGTTTTACTTGCAGCTAATGTGGTTTCTGTTGAGCTAGTTTTTGTTTCATTCACAAATTGTAGGGCTGGCCCCTGCTAAAACCTTTTCACAGCAGACATTTTGAAATGAAATAGCATTGTGCTGCTATTGTGCTGGCAATGAACTATCAACTAATGGCTTAAATGATCAACTACTAGCAACTAAGAAAATCTTAAGTCACGGGCAGTCCTAATTATTTGGTCAATTTACACATTGTGACTGTCTTTAAAGGTGAAATAGATAGAGGTGCATTATATTTGACTGGGATAATCCTGAGTGGGTTTCAAGTGGGCTGACCTCGTTGACACTGTGCTGAACTGTTGACATGAGTTGTCTTTCTGTCCCAGATTATCTACTGTTGATTGGCTAAGCTGTCCTTTGTGTTGTTCAGCCCCCCTTTTCTCTCAGAAGGGATTAGTCCTCGTGTATGGCTTTATAGTTCATGCTTGCTAGAGACACAGAAGCATTTTCACTGTTGCAACTGTTTCCAGCTGATGAGTGTTGGACCAGGAATATATAGGTCCTTATATAATATAAAGTTATATTTGACTGCTTTGTTGTGCTGGGCTTTTGGTGAGGGAGTTTAAGTAGTTTAACATGCAACTTTCAGTGTTATAAATGCTGCAGCATTTCTGAAAAAATTAATTTTGTTGATGGAACAAGGCCAGAGATCATGATCAGCCTGGTCCTGTTTGAGATAAAGGACACCCGGCACTGGACTTGTGAAAGACCACCCAGTACAGACGCACAAACAGCATATTGTCCCGAATGACATCATTGACTCTCCTTTCAGTGTGTGTGTTGAGGTTATTCCAGGTGACATCAGGCCCAGGGAGACACACACACACAGATACAGCCTGGCGAGATAACAGGATGATGCAGAAAAAAAAGCTACCCTTCAGACATGTCCTTATAATATGTCTTGCGTGTATTGAGCAAAAGAGATAAGAGCTGTCCAGAAAGTGCTGAATTTCACACAATATCACACAGCTACTACAATCATCTGCAGAAAGAATAACAACTATGAAGTAGCCAAACAGTAATTTTACAGGCACAGAGTGTCCTCATGATCTGATAAAAGATTAAAGACATAGTTCATTTTAGGAAATATGCAAATTCAAGCTCTTGATGTGAGTTAGATGAAATGATTGATACCACTCTGTCTGTATGCCAAAAATAAAGCTACAGTACAGCTAGCAGCTGGTTAGGTTTGCTAAGCACAGAGACTGGAAACAAGGAGAAATAAAAAGTTTATAAGGTGTTAATTAGTGAGCTTTAGAGCTACTACTAGGTATATTTTTTATGTTTGGACAGGACTAGGCCAGTCTTTTGTTAAGATAGCTAACCAACTGGTGGCTTTAGCTTCATATTTAGCCACAGACATGAGTGTGGTATCAATCTTCTCATCAAACTCTTGGCAAGAAAGCTAATAAGTGTAATTCCAAAATACTTTTGTTTAAAGAAAGGGGTCAGGGGGTCTGCCTGCTTCACTGTTTGGATGTCTGCCTGCTTGACTCCATCTCTACCCCCATATCCACTCAAGGACAAATATAATCCCATAATAACAGTCATTTTAATAATTAGCTAGAGCTACCACTACCTCATAGCCTCCCACCTCCATCTGCTCCCA
Source organism: Lutjanus erythropterus (assembly GCF_056507025.1). Taxonomy (NCBI): domain Eukaryota; kingdom Metazoa; phylum Chordata; class Actinopteri; order Lutjaniformes; family Lutjanidae; genus Lutjanus; species Lutjanus erythropterus. The sequence continues at coordinate 9,991,251 of NC_139325.1, forward strand.
TCATGCATTCATAGTCAGGCCTGCAGAGTGAGGCGGGGTACCAAGGGGCAGCAGGCTAGCCTGCCGCCCATATGAAGTTCAATCCAGCAGAACTACACATGAGGCACACAAACACACACACATATGCACACACAGCCAATTTATCCCATTACAACTCATTTAGCCTGTCATCTCTTTAGAATAACAGAAAACTGGAAAAAGTTGGCCATGGCCAGACAGACCACAATAAAATCTCTTTTATAACTATTGCTTTTAAAGTTGGATAAACAACAATACTACATGCGTGTATGTGCTTACAGGCAATATATATAATTTCTGTTAGGTGCTGATAGACCAAAAGTTAGGGTCTGTATTTAATATAACAATAAAGAAATAGTTGAACATTTTGGGAAATAAGCTTATTGTCTTTCTATCCAGGAGGTTAAGAGGATGCATCTGGCTTTAGTGTGAGTTACCAGATTCAGCTGGTGAGCATCGGAGGATGTAACTTCACATGAAAACCACAAATTGTCATTTTCACTCTTCTGTTTACATATGGATTAAACAAACTATTTACAATGACATAATAAGTGAGTTTAAGACTTACTGGGAGCCATAATTCTGAGCTTTGGACAGGACCAGTTTCAACACATGACAATCTTGATGACAATCAATCTTGTCATTAAACAGCATCCTCCAGGGCTGAAAAAGCAAAGCCAACAATGAGGTGCCAAAAACTGCAGTTCCCCAAATGGCCACCTGAGGCTGGCTCCAAAACCAAGTCAATACCCATAGATTCCTACATTGAAATCCAACTTCACAGCATAGATAAAGGAGTTAGGCAGAGTCAGTAGTTAAGTAGAGTCAGGCACTGCCAAGATGGTGAATATACAGTCTATGCTTGTCATCCAACTTTTGGAAAGAAAATGGATATATGTTCATCGAACTATTCCTAAATCATCCTTTGATGTTGTTATGGTCCAACAGCACTGCATCACCTGCAACATACTGATCATCCATGAGCTCCGCATCCCTGCCCACTGACACACACACATACTATACCTATGCACACACTCTTCTTCCTACTTTGGCAGCATGTTTAAGGCAGACTAGAGCAAGTATGGATCAAAGACTATGAGACAGCTTTGTAAAGTTGTGTTGTGATGGTCATAAATGTCTAAAACTGCTGTAGTGCGCCCAAGAATCTAATCTGCAGATGGTATTATCACCCCCAACCAGGGTCACTCAACAGACTATTAGATTCAATGTGGAAACTTAAAATGAACAGAGACGCCAGTGCAAGAGGAGGCCAGAAGGTAGAGCAACAGTACATACTGCAGACCTATAAAGATAAAGGGCTGAGGTGAAGGACTTGGCAGACTGAGAGATTTTGCTCTCTAAATCCAGTTCTAATGGCACAGAGAGGCCTAATGTAAAAATCTAATATCTTTTATGGGGTAGCCTGCATTGTGTCTGTTGTTAAAATGCAAGGGATTTCTGCTGTGACTCAGACAACTTTGATGAAGTCTATCTTGGGAAAGTGCTGTCACAGAGGGACCTCAGGCCATCAAAGATGCTGTCACCTGCATGAAATCAGTGGGTTTCTCTTATTCTTTCTTTAAAACTTCCTTTCTTCCTGTTGCTTATATTTCTTGCTAAATTGTATGTGCAAACTCATCTATCCTCATCCTTAAGCCACTTGAGACATTTGCTATGGTTGAAACCAAACCCAAGGGACTGAGTCATTTGAAGACGGCCTTGGAAAATGAACGACAGCTCCTGACAGGCTGAGCTCAGCTGTGTTGAGCATCTGAGGCTGCCACGCCCTTGGCCAAGACCGAAAGTTGTGTATATATAGAAGTGCACACAGACTATTCTTAGTCTGTTTAAGGCTACAGACACACGTGCTGCCCTGCCCAGAGTTTGAATCATCTTTCAAAGACGCTGTCATAGAGAACAGAGACCATAGGTGTGTAACTCCAGCTCTGTTGGCTGCTACACTCACAGGCTGGCAGAGCGGAGAGGTGCTTTCCCAGCTGGCATCCATCAATGGAGCTGCGTACCTCACTCATGTAAAGGGTGTTTCCTGGTTGTAAAGTGCGAGATTTATTTTCTTTTTCTTGACTGATTTTTGAGGCAAGGTCTGCTTGGCGACGGTGGATAAACAGCATTTCCTCACTGGCGTACTGTATCACATTCTCTGTTAATGCATGTTAATTTGTTGGAGCATTATTTTGAGTTTAAGGGTCTGGGGCAGTAGAGTTGAGAGGTGAGCAGGAAGACCAAACACACTTGATCATTATATCTTGGGGCTATTATGACCTAATTTCCCCACAGGGACCATTAGAGTTTCATCTAATTTAAGAAAATCCACCTTAAGTTGAGCAAGACACTCGATCAGCCCAAGCTGCTCTGCTCTGAAGCTTTATCTCTGGCCTCTGTGTGGAAGGCGAGCGACAAAAAAGTAAAACAAGCTGTTTTTCATTCAGCATCTTGTACTTGAATGGTTAAACGTTGGCACTTCTCTGATGTGCTAACCTGAAAATGTTAGTAAAAGCAGAACTAACAAAACCACACAATAAAAAGACTCCACTCAAGTAAAAGTCATGCTCCAAATTATACTTAATTGAACAACAGTTCACTGTTTCAGGAAAGAGAGACAGGGCACAATTATGCCTGCCCACACCTGGAGGAAAACAATTCACTGCTCTCCCCTGACTTTGTATTCAGTGAGGGTGCCTCCCCTGCTATTCTCCTCCACTAACAAGCAACAGAAAAATGCCTTAAAGCTGCTGTGTGGTGGGATGCACTACCAACAGGCTAACGAGCCCTAAACTACATTTTTGGAAGCTTGTGACTGCCTATGTGTGCATTACAGTTTCTAATTTAGCAAGACAAACTACAGAGATTGATCTGGTTTTCATCCTTGTTTAGTTAAATGATGATCTTACATGATGAGTCAATCAAATAGTTCATTTCTCCAACAAAAAAAAGGGAAGGAGAAGGGATACTGACATAAACCAACAATATTGAGTGTTCCTATTTTCCTCTCTGGTAAACATAAGGTGCTAAAATCATCAATCATCATCATGAAATCTAATGTTTTAGCTAGCTGCAGGCAGTTTGTTAGCATTTCAGTTTTGGTTGCATGTTGTGTCACTGATTGTTTTCCCCTGCGGCAGGCATAGTTTTCTTTCCGTTTCTATATGCTTGTTCACTTTCCAAATGTTTGGTGAGAAGATTGATACCTCTATGATGTCTGTATAGTAAATGTGAAGCTACAGAATGGATTTACTTATCTTAGCTTAGCATAATGACTAGGGAAAGGGCGACTCTCCACACCGGACCTGTCCAAAGATAACACACCTACCAGCACGTCTGAATTCCATTAATTAACACTATATCCTGTTTGATAAATCCATACTTTGTGCTGTTGCTAACTGGCAAATGTTAGCATGCTAATATGCTAAAAAAAAAAAGGCAGTAAACATTGTAAACATTATAGCTGTTAAAAATCAGCATGTTAGCATTGAGTGCTGCCTCAGAGCCCTTACCAAGACTGCATCAAACTAGGCTGATCAAATATAGATCAAGTTTAAGTTATCTCTTTGATTTTTTTTTCACCTAAAATGTTTTCAGAAACATGTTTTAGTGTACTGTTAAGATGTAGTATGAGACAGATTTTGACGAGGCCCACAGACGCAACAGAAGAGTCAGACAGAAAAGTTAAGCTGAATGTCGTGAATTGCACTTTCAAGCACTGTGCATGAATACATTTTATTTTCCACCACCTATGGATGTACACTCATGTAAGAATAACAAAATATAACAAGTTGCTCATAGTTCTGTGTAGTCTGTCACTTATATTTAGACCTCAGTTCTTACCTCATTGTCTGTGCCCACATCCAGCATAACAGGCAGGCACTGCTGTGGCGGCATACCTCCACAGGCTGTGTACAGGGCCAGCTTGCCCACTGGGATGCCCATCCCATAGCAACCCAGGTCTCCCAGCCCCAGGATCCTCTCTCCATCGGTCACGCAAACAGCCTGTTAATAAACACAACTGTCAGCCATACAGTAGCCACACGAGCCACCTCATCAATTTAAATCTCTCTATAATGCTGAGACATTTTAAATATTCTTAAATTAGATTTAACATCACATTTATACAGAATTTAATGAGAAAATAAACGAAGATCTCATGAGCTCATACCTTTTTTAACAAAACAAGTCCACCCTGCTACTCAGAAACATGTTTTTTTCCCTCAGTGTTAGCCAGGTCCTCCTACACCCTCCTGGCTTTCCACTCACCAGTCACTTTACTTATTAAGCAATAAATGCGTTCCTTCGGGTCGATTCCACAGCATGAAACAAATCAATTGTGTAACACTTAATATCAGCAGCAGAAGTGTTTAATTTGAAATGTTCCTAATTCTGAGCGTTTTCTTTTTCCACCATCAGTGTGACGCAGAAAACTCTGGCACAACGCTTTTACAGCCTTGTTCCTCCCACAATCTGACAGGTTTAAAGAGTGTCATTAGTTTTCCCATTTCAGTGTTTAAAATCCATAATGACCAAACTCAATACCATTAGCAGCTTTTTTTCAACCATCACTTGTTAATATGTGACAGAAAGGCTGCCAAGGTTTATCAGAGGGTGACTACCTCGGCTCCTGTTTGCCCTCTCTCTGTGGAAATGTTAAAAGTAGGCCACATTAGGTGAGTTTACGATAAGACCACCCTGACAATGAGAGGCGGCATGTCAGCGCGGAGGTAAATGCCCTGCTGTTGACAGCTGTGAACAGGTGGCTGAGGCTGCAGGTATATTTGACATGCCAGGAATGCCGACTGGTTTCGTCATTCTAAATATGACTAGATTATGACTTGCACATAGTTGCTCTTTACAGAAGATTAAAAGAATATTTCAAGTTTTTGGGAAATTGGCCAATACAGCGTTTCAAGAGAACCAATACTGAACTCCTCTTTCTCTTAAACAGATTACTGGCTTTACTGCACTCATGTTTTTAAATATAACAACCTGATGTTAGATGACTCACTTTTTATTACTCAAAATAATAAAAACACTGTGTTTCTCATCATAATGAAATACCAACCCAGTGTAGGTGGCAAGGCATTTTCTCACGGGAAAAGGTAGGCAGCCCACAACAGTCAACCATCTTCAGATCACAAAAAAGTTAAGTATGCTAATGTAGTTTAAAGGTAGAAAATGCACCGTTTAAAGTTGGCATAAGGCCCTTTTCCACCAAATTAGCCTCAGTTCTTGAAGCGGTTCCATTTAAAATTCCTGGAAACTTGGTGCTATCAAGTGAGCCGGCCCACATTTCCACCTGTTTTGAGTGGAAGCGCTGTAATCAAGGATGTCATCAACAGAGGGCGTGGCATAATGCATAACAGCCTGTAGAATATGACATGCCCATTTTGATTGCGAAGAAAAACCTGCAATTTTTTGGTTCAAGCTGGGAACCAACTTTTCAGGCTCTAAACTAGTTCATTTTAGGTGGAAATGCTCAAAATGGTTCAAAATTAGGTGCTTGAACCAGAACAGGGCCAGTTCCATGTTGGTGGTAAAGTGCCCATAGAGAATGTATTAAGAGAGCCAGCATGCATATCTCTTTTTGTAGCTCTTGCAAATAGAGAGCAGAGGAAAGAGACACATAATGCAATGTAACTATTTGTCTCAATGTTTTTATGAGGTTTCAACCTGCACACTGTATTGGCTCAGGGGATAGACCACCGCCAAGCAGACTGAAGGTCACCAATGTCCCGAGGAGGGCAAAACATGACAAAATGAGTTGCAGTTACAGCCACCACACACTTCTAATGGATCAGAAGTACAAGCACTATGTCAGTATGAGACAATATGCTGTTTTATTTAAGAAAATGCTGCTGCGTAGTATGCCTTTAAACTATTTTCACTACTTTTAACTAAAACTAAGCAAAATCTATCAATCAGCATTGCAAATCTTTAATGCCATTGTATGTCATTTATGATTATATTACAATGACCATTTTCCTCACTTTGTCCTCTGTTATGATTACATATTGTGGTCTGTTTTCACTCAAGATAGTTTATCCTTGAGTTGTGAAACTAGTTTAGATAATGTTTTTGGGAGTCTTAACTCCATAGAGATAATCTTGTCTTTTCCACATCATAGCAACATGTGTTGTTAATGGATGTGTTGGGCACATCAATTTCTTACTTTTTTGCTATTTCATACTGCAGGGAATAACCTTGAATTTGGTGTGTTACTTGTGTCCTGCTAATATTCTATATTTTTGAATCATCAGCAAATCCCATGAAAAGACCAAAACCAATGCAGTAGTTCATCTCGCAATACTATAGTTAAATTCCCCGTCTCTGACTGTCAGGTCTAAACCTATTTATTCCTACTATGGCTATAAATGAGTCCCAAACATATTGTTTCATTTTTAAAAAGCTAAATCATTTTCTTAAATGACTTGGGCACTCTAACTTTTGGCAAACATTACTCAAACAGGATTAAGTAGTGCATTTCAGGGGAGTAATTTCAGTGCACTAGTATATATTTATATCTTCTTATTGATAATGAAAGAATATGTCACCCAGTGCAAGAGTGTGGCTTTTGTGTTTTTAACAGTTTTTGGACAACAAAGGAATTTTATGGCCAAGAATATCAGGCTTACACTTACTAGGATCAGTTGAGGTCTTTTCATGTGATTTGTTCACAGTAGGAAAAGGGCACAAATGGATTATTTTCACGTCTCTGTCGTCATCACTCATTCAGCGTTGACCAGTGGGCCAATCGACCACAAATGTCAGGTATTTTGACACATATTTAAGCACATACTTTAATATGTTGAGCCTTTGCAGTCACAGAACAAGACTAGGGTGCAAAAACAGACAAACACACATTTTTGAAATGAGTAAACCAACACTATTTTGACTGATGTTCCCCTAAGATTAAAAAAAAAGATGAAAAAATGATATCTTATCAAAACCATCCAGCATCTTGATATTACATTGAGCACAAAAAAAAAAATATTTAGGGAAACCTAAATAAAAATGTCTGTTTTTGCAACTGAACCCTTAAATGAACTCAAATGTACCCTTTGCTTAGTTTTCTAAGGGTTTTGTAATGTGGGAGCACTAGAATAACATGTAAATTATCCAATACTCATGTGAGAGCTCATGCTTTTGTTTTTAGTGATATAATTTACCCTGATGTCCTTTTCTGGCCAGTTCTGGAGCAATGTAGCAATGTGGCCACGGTCATGAATAGTGATGAACAGCCCCCTGGAAGACAGAAAAACAAATAGAAGCATTTCAGTTAGCAGAAAAAAGAAGAGAAGAGAAAGAGACCACACTTTTTACGTGTTCAAAAAGTCAATTGTCCTCCTCTTTCAGGCTCTACTCTTGTGAAGCAAAAATGTCACTAAAGTAGTCTTGCCAATAACAATTTCAACACAAGGAGTCAAATAACTCCTGAAACACTTTGTACTTAAAAAAAACTTCAGATCTAAGATTTGAAGGAAAAACAGCTTTAAAAGCTCAAACTTGGAGACTGTTTGAAGTTTCTGTTCTGCCTTTCTTTCTTCTGACCAGGACTTGATTGAATACTGATGCCACCTGGATTTTTAATGTTGAGCCCAGAGCATAGGGCCTCTGCAGGGAGTTTGCTTTGGACCCTTGAGGCTCCCCAGATATTCATTCATCTTAGTAAGACCCCCTCTTACCGACCCTCCCTCTTTCCTTTCCTTGCTCCATGGCATCAGCATCCTTCCCTCTGGGACAATCCCAGGATAAAGAGATCAGCTCTATGCGTGGGGTCCAGCTGCAGCGTCTTTCCTACCTAACACACCCATCTGGTACAAGTATGGGGGCAACACCTCACACATGTGCCAGTGACAGTAAAAACATCACTATTTGTAAGAATCTGCTCATAAAGTGAAAACCATTTTGAGGTCAATGCTTGTGGAGGAAAAGAGTGGAGAAATGTCAAAGGAAAACAGCGTGACACATTATTAAAAGGAAGAATAAAATACAGTAAGATGAACAGAAAGACGTAAAAGTGTCACATAAAAATGCTTTGAAAAGCCAGGGGTACAGTGTCAGCGTGGGTTTCCATTCAACAACACAGAAAAAAACACATGCCTACAGCCATGCTAATGTCCCTCTGAGGCTGTACTTGAGCACAGTGGTGCTTTGGGCTAAATGCTAACAACAGTATGGTAACATGCTCACAATCACAATTCTAATGCTGATGTTTAGAAGGTAATGTTTAACATGTTTGCTGTCTTTATCTTCCCTTTACCTTTGCTAACTAGCTAAGGGTATCACACATAGACAGACAACCACTCACACTCACATTCACACCTACAGGCAATTTAGAGTCACCAATTAACCTAGAATGCATGTCTTTGGACTGTGGGAGGAAGCCGGAGAACCCGGAGAGAACCCACACAGACGCGGGGAGAACATGCAAACTCTGCACAGAAAGGCCCTGCCCCAGCCGGGGAGGTGGGGGATCGAACTCAGGACCTTCTTGCTGTGAGGCAGTGCTAACCACTGCACCACCGTGCCGCCCGCCACATGAATATGTGTACCAAATTTCACGCCAATCAATCTAACTGATCGCCAGTTTCAGTTGGGTTCATCATCTGGGTACCATGATATTTTAATGGCAATACATTGAATAGTTGCTGAGATTTGAGACTGGTGGAATCAGTGTTTGCATGAATGTGCTAAAAGAGTGTGTTCACTGAACATGCTCATATTTTGGTGAATGTTGAACCGAACAGACGTAACTGGGTGTCATTAACTCCTGCAGGAGATGTTGTTTTACGTCAGCTGGCATGCCAGTGCACCGGCCCGTGGCTAGAGCAACTGGCAATTAAGACCTGAATTCAGCTCTTATGAAAATCATCTGCAACAAAAATTAGAAATGAGAAACTGAGTTGAAGCATTGGGAAATATTTGCAAATGAATAATGATCATAAGAAATCAGGGGAAGACCTCAAACCAACAGCCACAACGTTCCTGCACAGGGTTTTGAAAGGACCAGTGACTCACATTAGTTTGTCTTGGCTTTTAAAAGTAAACTGTGAGTCTAAAGTAGTATACAGTAGTCTAATTCACTTAGCTTGAGATGTTAGCAGTTTGGAGCTGGGGGTGGATGGATAGGAGGAGGTTTTATTGAAAAAGCCTAGCTCAGAGCAGCTCATTTCAAAAAATGTAAGAGAATGAATGTGAACTAGTTCATCCACTGAGACTGTGACCTCAGTTCATCATTCAAAACTGTGAACTGTGAACGTGAACCAGTTCATTCATTCATCTGAGTGAACTAAACTTTGAGCTAGCTCTTGTCAAGTGGGAATCTGCACAACATCCCTCATGCATACATCAGGCAGCCTCTTAAAATACACCTGGATCTGAAAAGAGCCGAGGGAAAATTGGTGGAAGTTGTGAAAGTTGAGGTGTTAGTGCCTGTAGCTGAAACCCAGTTGGTCGGTGCTGTGGCCACATGACTTCAGTTAACTGGCGGAGGAGCTCACACATGGCAACTGAGCTCAGTGGCCCCGAGGAAAAGCATGATTGCTCTCCAAAGGTAAACACTGTCTTCTCTAATCTCTAATCAATTAGGCTGAGCTCGCACACTCCTTTTTTGAACTTGACTGTGCATTTAGAGACACTGTAGAATGCTGAAGACTCGAATCTGAACAACTCTTAACTTAATGACATAAAAATGAAAAACTTCCCTGAAACTGAAATATTAGCACTTTTAAATTAAAAAAAAAAGTGTGAGAAAAACTATGAGAGAAACATACCTTTGAAAAAGAAGAGACGTTCCACATTAAACTTGAAATGATCAACTGCATTTTAAGACATCATATTCTGACATTGAATCAAAAGAAAGAGAGAGAGAAAGAAGAAGAAGGGATAGAAGAGACAGAAAGAAAGCATGACTCTCATTTGTCCCTGTGCAAAGATCTCCATAGGTCACAAAAAGGTCACTAGGCCACAGACATCTGGCATGTGTCCTTTTACACACCTTTCAACTTTTCTGGCAATAAAATGACGCACATCTGCATATATCTGTACATCTAAACATCTGTGCACGAAAATGTATGAGCGCTGATTGAAATGCACCATGGGTAGATCATTTAAAAATGTCTGCACAGCTGTAAGAGACCTGTAGGGAGCTGGACTAGTTTTGTCTGTGTCTGTAGCCTGCTGTGTGTGTTTACCTGAAACCAGGAGGACATGAGCCAGCTGCCAGCAACAGCAATATGAGATATTTTAGGGAAAGAGCAGCACTGGGGCTGAAAGTTCGACCCCACGTTACGACTGTTGGAAAACAACTTGCTGAGATGGATCAAAGCAGACAGACAGGCTGGCAGTAACGTCTAATCTCTATCAACCTGAAGGTTACCAAAAACATGTCTGGTTGCACTTGTTATTCTTTCTCTCCTCCTCCAATTCTCATTTTCTGCCACTCTGCACTTTCAGAGGATCTGTCGACCTCATGACCTTTGACCCTGACAAGTACAAAGGAGTAGAGCTGCTGGAAAGCCTGCAACACCTTTTAATGGTCAAAAAACCACACAAACTCCATAAGGAATCGCATCAGGCATCTAAAGTACCCAGAGCGGCAAAGATCTACAGTATCTCATGATGTCAGGAGTTCTGTTTAAAATCTGTCATCACTGTCTGTTAAGATAATGACGATCTTTAATGGATCGCTGACAGTATACAGCAGCTGTCTTGGGGATGTGTTTGATATGAAAGCATCACTATGCTGTGTGTGTGTGTGTGTGTGTGCATGTGTTAGACAGAGAGGGAGAGAAATTAAAGAGAAAAAAGAGACAGCCAGAGAGATGTTATTTACATATTTGGTGTGAGAACATTGTTGGCAAATGAAGTCATTTTGGCCTTCTTCAAGGGGTTACTGCAAGTTTAGGGTTAGGATTTTCATTGAGGTTTGAAGGAAAATTCCACCCTCTCATGCTTTTACAGTTGTTGAGTTAACACAAAAGCAAACAGCACATAGTTGTAGTACACCCGTTGCCCTGTCAGATAAACAAATGCCTCTTTATAGGCAGCACCAAAACCATTGATTCTAGTTATCTGCCACGTATTCATTAGCCTACTTTTAACTGTAGTTCAACTTTTATTTCATTTATGTATCCATTACTTTTAGCAAGGCTGTGTATTTTATTTATCAATACTTTTGGCTAACAATTTGAACTGTTTGTCCATTACTTTTAGCTAACAATTTAAATTGTTTACCCATTAATTTTAGCTAAATATTTGAACTGTTTACTTTTGGCTAACGATTTGAACTGTTTATCATTGCTTTTAGCAAGCAGCTTGAACTGTTTAGTCAGTACTTTCAGCAAATTATTTGAAACTTTTTGACCAGGCAGGCCCCGACTTTTTTCTGCTGAATGGATGAGTCAAAACCAAGCACCACCAAACTCGTGGTGCATCATCCAACAGCTCCACGCTCTTGTTGGTACCGCATATGTTCTGGTTGCAAAAAAAAAAAAACAATTTCCCAACCCCTATAATGTCAAACTCGAGGCTTCAAAATTGTGTGACATCATGGTAGGATTTACTCGTGGATACTCCATAATCTTTCAACGTACAGTTAAGTACTGGGACTCAGGTACCTGGGAATCACATAGTTGTCCTCACTTTGATGCTTATAGAGTTGAAATGTGTGTTTGTCAGACTGCTGCTGCTAAAATAACCACAATGAATAGCAGTCGCCTCATTTTCTAGATGAGAGGAGGGCCACAAAGCATTGAGCTGCCATGTCTGGCTCCTTCTGTAAGAGAGTGTGGCGAGAACAGAGAGGGTAAAGAAAACAACCTGATGGCCTGAAACAGCACCACTGCTGACCTGCAGCCCGACACAAAACACACCCCGGGGACCGTGGAAGGCCGCGGGAGCTGGCAGGAGGAATAGTTGCTTTCCACACCATGACCCCAGAAAACTCCCGAGACCCACGAGGAGGCCGGCATACGATCGTTGACCCGTGTCCACACAAAACACCACCCGTCACCGTTCTTCACCCCCACTGCATAACCTTAATCTTCACTGTGCCGGACGCCCTCAGTTAGCGAGCCACATAAGGTTCAGGTGACACAGCGGACACAAATCACAGAGAAAAGACTGTGAAAATAGTGTGAAAGGTCAGTCACGCACTATGAGATTTCTCCAACTAATTAAGCTCCAAATCTGCCACAACAGACAGGTCTGTATGGTTGGTTCATGTCCCCTGAGAAAAAATATGACAGGGGATTTTCCACTTGATTTTCTAAATTTGTTTGAAAGGGCCTAATTGGAGCCAACATCTTGTAGTGTGACTCTGCCCAGAGGGAGGAGGTAAATGTCAACTAAGTGAAGAAGGCAATTCTTGTTTTGTGACAGTGCGTGACTTGAACTTTTTCACATAAAACAAAACAAATATTTTGTAAAAGCTCAATCAAATGTCACTTTGACAGAGAGCAAATGTTAAGTGTTGAGAGGTAAAGCCAAAGTTCCAAACACTTGGTTACATGAAACCCATGTCTTTCTATTATATGCATTTGGCTCATTTGACACTTTACCCAATACATGACAGGCACCCTCATCCTCTTTCAGGTCCAGTAGATGTGCTGCACCTGTGGTTTCCAAACATTTTGATATGATGCAATATCTACTTTTGACCTTTCAACACAAGCCTAAAGATGCATTTATCCTTCATTAAAAGTTAAAATTAGCATCTTTCCTTTTCATTTACACGCATCTAACAAAATCACTTCCACTGCAAATATCCAGCTCACCGCAATCAATGCTTAATCACAGTGAGGGAAAGAACATGACTGCATGGTGATAGTCTCATTTTCAGTAATGACACAGAGCAAAATAAGTCTCTGGGGATTTACTACACCTCTATATGACATTGATACATATGTGAACTGTCACAGTAGAGTGGTACAGCACGTTTCTGTTATTTCACATGAAAAAATAGATAGATGGCAGAAAAAAAGAAAAAGAAATGTACTTCTTATCTGTGTCTGTGTCTTCTCTGTGTCATCATCATGAGACCCCATAAGATGTATTATATTATTATCTATTAACTGCTTGGTTCTGGTTGGTCTGTTTGTTTGTTACCTGCACAGGACAGAAATGACACTAAGGCTGAAGATATACTTGCTTCTGAGTACATGTTCACATGTGCATCCATATGTATCAAGGCTGCCACACATATCCTGCGTCCATTTGGAAGAATGGTTGTGCACATCCTCAGAAATTAACGCATGGATGAATAACAAGTATACCTCCAGCCAGGGACGTATAGTTCATCCATCTCTGTAACTGTTTCAGCCATTAGCTGGCTGGAGCTGCCATTGGCCCCAGAAGACTGTTACTGTTAGACTAATTACTTTCTCATTTACCCAGAGCTGTATCTCAGTTATGCAACAAGGAAGGTTATGCAAGTCATGTGAAGCTGCGGGTCCCTCAGATGGGGTTATGACAGTAACTGTAAACCAGCAGGCACTCACACACAGAGACACTTTTAGCTCTCTGAGCGATGTAATCCCATCATGCCACTGTCACGGACTGTAGTAGCGCTACCTACACACTCAGTCAGCAGTGACATGTAGAATACTGTGGTCCGACACAGGAAGTTTGTGTTTGCACCAAAATAACTAGTTCTGTTAACATAAACTGTATCTAAGCACTGCATGTAACTTACGGTACATAAAACAGGGAGGTATCAAAGACACAGTCTGCCTTTGAGAGAAAAAGAAACACATCTTTTCAATGGTAGGACTCCCCCGTGGAGATCCGTGGCTTTCTACAACAGATTCAAACAGGAGCATCACTCCAAAATTAACACTGGATTCTCCTGCCAAAGCAGCTGCCGGGATATATGAGACATAATTTTATTAAAACTTGGAAGTTCAACATGCCTCCACAGAAATAAAAACATGCAGTTGCCAATAACAAGAGATTAACATCTAGAATTTCATTAGCATACACTAATCTACTCATCACTTGATCAGGGTTCAAATGGTCACAAACAAATTCAAAAAGTTAAAAACACAAGAATAAACCACAAATTTTGATGTGCTGCAATTTGTAAGAAATGTATTGTCTCTTCAAAGCTAATGTTTGTTTGGATTAACAGCTGTCTGGTTTAAATCATTATCAGTCCAAGAGTAAAATCAATCAAAGTCCAGTCAATATATCATACTAATCTTGTGGTGTAGGGAGTTCTATTCATTAATTAAAAGAAATCGTTCAGTAAGATTCTTCACTTTAATTCAGTTGCAGCTGGACAACACTCATTTTAGTACAAAATTTGGTCAGTGACAGGCAAAAAGTTGAGAGTAATTTGTTATTATTGTCACTCCTCACTTCCTGCTGTGTTGACCTTCTTTGTGGGAGTGATGAGGTCAGCGGGATGAGTCTAGACACAAAATACCCACGTAAACATATTATCCTGCGGCAAGGGTTCCGCCAATAGACTGTATAAGGAAAGTTGACACATCTTCAAGGTAGGGAAGTCAATGTGAAAGTGCCTTAAACCTGCAGTCTTTCCAATGGCCATCAGGGGGCGACTCTACTGTCTGTAAAAAGAAGCCCAATGATATGGATGTCTATGGCAAAATGACCCTACTTCTAACTTGATTTATGACCTTAATAAGTTTGCTGATGAGTTTATGGGCTCAATCTATAGTCTTCTTCAATAAAGCATAATGTTCATTTTGTAAATTATGGTCCCATTTAGAATAAAATAGACAATAAAGCAGGATATGCTTTTGGCTGTTACTACATTCTAATTGACAAGCTACCATAACGACCTGTAAAGCTGTTAACATGGTGTCTTCCTCAGCTCCACCCTCTCATCTAAACATGGTCACTTCTGGCTGTAAAATAACAAGATGTTTAACGGCCATGAGGCATACATCTTTGCTATTGTGGCTGGAACTTTGCCAGTCGAATTTTACCAAAGTTGGACTCCAAGTGAAGACAACATTTTGCATTTGCGATTGCATCCTAATGTCAAACTTGAGGCTTTAAAGCGGTACTCTACAAACGAATGAGTGACGTCAAAGTGGTAAGTCTACTCGCAGCTACAGTAATTACCTGCTTGTCCCCAAAAATGCAACTATATGTCAGAGTTATGGCAGGTGGGACCACAAGAACTCTGATTTGCTACTAGTATTTTCTCCCTACAAGTTTCTGATGCCAGCATGTCAACAGCATAGTTTAAACTTAAACTTGACTTTATTTGGTAATTGTTTAAATAAGTTATTTGCCATTCATTTATCACTTAAGTATATTAAACTGAATTGCAGGCTGGAGCCTCTGACTTAGTTTGTAATAGTGTTGCTAACTACTTCCAATGAGGGGTAATTTGTACCTTCATCACCACCACCCGCAGTTTCAAAGAGCATCCCCAACATTGGGCATATGTAGCCTACTTAATACCATTCAGAACAATCATCAGTGCTTTCATTACACCTCGGTTTCCCAGCAGCCAACTGGGGATAAACAGAAACCTGAAAGGATTTGGAACTCCGGCATCTTTCTGGCAACAGTGGAGTCTTGGTTATATTCCTGTCAAGGTAAACCAAACATTTCATCTCCAGCCATGATTTGAGGATAACCAGTGTCTTGGATTTGGCTCAGTTTTTTCAGTTGTATTGAATGCCAATAGCCAATTTGTCAACACACTGAAAAGACACCAGCCTGGGCCTAATACACACCCTGTCTGTCATCACTTCAGGTGAGAAGAGTGTCCTCTGGGGACCAGCATCAAATGAGACAGCCCAGCACACCAACACATGCACTCAGACATACAGTACACTCATAAGGAGACAGAGTAATTTCTATGACTGGATGTGGTATCCGACCACAGGCTGTAGAAACAGACTGACAGCACAATATTTAAGCAGTGAGACCGCTGGTTTCAACTTTCTTGCTTCCTCTCCCGAGTGGTATTTAATAAGCTAATGGCTTTCCATGGAAAGAGAAGAATTTAATGTCAGTTTATGCAAAACTGTAAGTTACCTATAAGTATCCACATAACGGGAGAGCAAGTCAGTTTTATTACTTAGCTTGTATTCTTGGTTTTGCTCATACTGATCATTTCCAAGGCAATTACGTGAGTAAAGCCAAAGGAGCGAAGCTGTTGGCATCACAAATAACACACTCATGCTGCGGCGCATAAAGCAGCCAAGCAACTGCCTGAACCAATAGAGGAGAGGAAGAAAAGTCAGCGAGAACAGGGGGTCTGGCAGTGCCAATCAATGACCATGTTCCTGCAGCAGCCTGGGCTGTCGCAAAAACTCCTGCCCACTTTAAAAATAACTAATTGCAATGGAAAAGATGATCGTCAAAGAAACTAAATATGCAGCAGAGCTGTGGGAAAAGTAAAAAGAGCTCTGTAAACACAAAAAGAAGAAAAAAATAAATAGAAATGACAAAGGGATCCGGAAAGTGGGTGAATAATTTAGCATCAGCTCAACAAACACAGCTATCTAGACCATAATCCCTCTCTGGGTCTCTGTCTAAGCATGTGTAAGCCTTCAGTTCCCTCTGTTTGTTCAATCAGAATTTTTGTAGGATGTCTTGAGGGGTGTGTTTTTTGTGTATTTCTTCTAGGACTTTATCTTAGCAGCAAGAAGCAACTTTACCCCATAATTTTTGTTCAGCTCTCAGCTATCATCACTTAGAAATGAAACGTGACGGGCAGGAATTCTCTTTCCAGTCCCTTCTCTTTCTTTTCCCCTTCACACCCTCCTCTCTCCGTACGCTATGACTCTCTGAAGACAATGCGCTCTTCTTCTTCTTCTGCTTCCCACCCTCCATGGCACGCTCAGACTTTGACACTATTCCATCACATTACAACTATTCAACAAGTTGCCTGATTCACCCTCTCTCTTTACACAAGCAAGAACCAGTTCCAGTCCCTGGCCTCGGAAAACCATAACCCACCCCCACGTCATTCCACTGCAGCCCACTGAAATCAGCCCGGGCCTCCACACAACAACTAATCTTCCTTCGTGAAGCTTTTCCAGACGAGGAGAAGAGGGGAAACTCTAGAGGATTTGAGGCCAAAATGTACACAGTTTAGCCAATCTGATTGGCCTTTCATTACTTCGGGGTAACACGCTGAGGCAAAATACAAGAAGGCACGGAATCTTTGACACAGGCCGACCTGCAGGTGATGGAAATAGCAACCAGACAGTGTGAGTTTCATGGGTTTCGAAGCCCAACTTCTACTGTGGCTGCCCGGGTGAAGGAGAGTCAGTCGAGTGTCCAGACAACCTGGATGTCCAACTTCTCTCTCAGCCAGCCTTACATAACTCATGGTGCAAGAAACAGCAGGGAAAGGCCAGTTCCAGCACGAAAGGCCCTGCTAAAGGAATCAGAGGCACAGACCTGATGAACCCAGCTGGCTATTACAGGAGTCTCAGCCCTCTGCAACCAGGTTTTCCATTCTTTTGCCTTTTCACACACATCCTGACATTTGAGGCATGCCAATGACGTTTCGTGTGGGTTGGGGTTAGGCAAAGTCATATTCGAAAGCAACCGGCCAGCAACTGCGCGAGGAGCGTGTTTATTTGAAAATACTGCTTTGAGTTAGCAACAGTGGTGAGGATACAAGAAAACTTTATATCCCCTAATATTAAAATAGGTCATCCTTTTATAAGAAACAGACATAAAAATCATGACGATAGGAGACAGGTTAAGAACGCGCTGTAAAATCATTGAGCACTGTGTGGATGACAATGATTTATGGCCCATTGTATTCTTTATGACATTCACAGAAAAATGTGTATTCAATTTTAGGCCTGTCTGGGGTGGTGGCAGGCAAGCAGCTAGTGTCCACTATAAAACAGATGGAGAAATGCTCTAAGAGTTTCCACTTCTGCATTACTAAAGAGATAATTCATGTATGATATGACACTAAGTGAGTGGCTAAAACCATCATATTTTACAACACAGGCACTCTACTACTACTATCCGTTTTATGTTCTCAAGTCTGTTTACAGCTGGGGAAGGTGTCAGAAGAAATTTTGTTATATTTGTTGAATTTTTTACATCCCCACAGCAATTAATAAATCAGTATGACAAAGATGGCTGTCGCAAGATTGTAATAAGTCAGTCCAATCATTTTATTTGGCCAAATTGAAAAAATTGGATGGCCTGCCATGTCTACCTATGAATCTGTCAATCCATGCTATAGATGGACAGATGTATTGCTAAAGCAAGCTAGTCGCACAAGAATGACAGGAAAAGTGCAATCAAAATGTCCCAATACTAATATGCTAGCTTGACAGCTGTGAGTACAAATGATAACCATGTTTGTTATTTACATTCATCATAATAATGTTAGGTGCACTGCGCTCCCGTCATCAGTGCTTGTAGTAGCTGGCAGTGTTCCTTTATGTGTTTTGGAGAAGTGACTTTGGAGGGAGGCATGAAGGGACTGGTTGGGATTTTTGCAGTTGGATACTTTCATAATCTGTCTTACTCTTTCTGGTTTCTCCAACACTGCAGTATGAGCCAGCAGGCCTACACATTTGTACTGGTATTTTGTAAGTATCCCATTTAATCGTGTAATCCATTAACCTGGATAACTGTCTTGTTTTGGACATACCTGTGGTATTCTGTACCAAGTCACCCCAGAGAATGAGGTTCGTTTAGTTAGCTATGGTTAAGCTTTGGTTAGCTTGAGGGGAAGATCATGCTTTGGGTTACAATGAGGACTATGTTAGAGACATCGGAAAAATTGTGGTTTGGGTTAAAATGACTACTTCTTTAAGGTTAGGAGCCTTTGTCATTGTGGTTACAATAATACCCACATGGTTAAGGTTGTGGGATCATCATCACCTGAACATAAACATACGTTAATTTAAGACACTTGCCATTGTTCTTCTTAAGAGGAAAGTCTTGATAAAGTCATATTAAATATGATTTACTCATGGTATATTGGTACTGTTTCTTTTAAAATGTTTAGATTAATTTCAGATACATGGATTAAATAGCTGTAGCACCCAGAAGTAGGTTTTGGGTCACATCAGGTGAGATGAGGACTTCATAGAAAGTGATCTTCACCTCCCATTCCCTGCTGTGCTGGACTTGGTGCTTTTATTAACATGATAATAATTTATATCATATAAAGAATGATGTGATCATTATGAGATTAATAATTAGTACTACTTTATTTGTCATCTTTGAATATATATAAATTCATTCTACAGTTATTTTGTACTTATTAGCTTTTCAGCAATTCTCCCACCAGTCACACAAGAATGCGTGTTAACATGTTACTGCTCTGTAGGTGACATTTTTTACTCTCTAACAAGGAAACTGGAGCTGCAGCTCTCACTGATGTAATGCTGAGGCATGAATTAAAGTGGACGCTCAGGATGCCACAGGAGAGGTCCGGCCTCACATAATGAAAACAGATCAAAGAGAGTCAAAAACAAAAGTCACCTGGGGTCCAGTCTCATCCCTGTAGAGTGGGTCAGAGGTCAGACAGAGGGCTGGAGAGTTAGTCTGCATCAACGCTATGACCGTCATCTCATAGTGAGATCATCATCATGTGTTTAAAGTGACACTGACACCCTGCATGCTCTCTGTGGAATTAAGAGCTTAAATGTACATTCACAATAATCAAGAACGTCATTCCTATTGTACATAACATAGTGTAACATAAATGTGCAAAATTTGACCTCTGACAAGGGGAAATATGAATGCTGTGAAACAGCAGGATGGTTTCAGAGATCTGTCTTGAGATCCAGTGCTCTGCCAAAATACACTCTACATAAATCACATTTGTCATGCATATTTATATATAATGTTATTACAACACACTTGCTGGGATCAAATGATCAAATAGGTTTTATCAAGACCACTGAAGTTATTCTTTCATTGTTCAAATATGTAAAATTATCAGTTCACAGGCAATATCAATATGCAGAGGAAGCAAACTATGTAGCAGATTTGCTGGGGCGCCTCCACGTATTAAACACTGAATAATAAGCACATCTTAACTTCTGAACCCAGGCCAAAATAAGCCTGTAGTAGGTTTTAGTCTCATTGCAATGTGGAATTTAATTGCTCACAAGTATTTAATCATTTTCATGATCACAAAGCCTATTCAAATGAAAAAAATAACTGGAAAAAAACACATAAAATGCCTCCATACTGCTTGTCTCATCCCGTCACACCACACACACCCAGTTCAGACAGTGTGCATGTGCACATGAACGTCACTCTAAGCTAAGAATCCACAGTGAAGATTTAAGCTAAAAACATGGTGTAAGTAACTTTTTTTAAAGTTAACCTGGTATGTTGGGCCTTTAGGAGACTCTGACTACACCAGGTGAACCGTATGGAGGCATTTTATATTTTTATTGAGTTTTTTTTTGTTTGTTTGTTTGTTTGTTCTTTTTATGTTTGAAATCTGGTCACCATTGACTTCCATTGTTTAAGAGATTCTGCAATGCTGTTTTCCTGAGAAACTCCAGCAGTGCTTTGTGGACTAAAAATACTAAACCTGACCTTCAGTCGGCATGAGGGTGAGTAGATAATGACTGAATTTTCATTTTGGGGTGAACTATCCCTTTAAGAAGAACAGTGCCATTTAGTCAAACTATACTGGAGATAAGGCAGACATCTATACAGCTGATAACTCCAAAAATTAGTACCTCACACCAAAACAATCTAAATTGATTTATAGCACTAAAGATCAGAAGAAAATATGTATTTTTGATTTGGGGTGAACTGTTCCTTTAAAGCATATCTGCCAACATTAAGGTTTCAAAACAGACTTTTTTGGCACACTGGAAGCTGATATTTTAAATTTTCCACCGTGACTTATAATAAAACCAACCTTACTGCCTTTGAAAAAGGCATGGCCACTATTCTGGTGACTATAAATGGAAACGGTTCAGTCCAACTGTTCATATTTGCAGGTGTATTGAGATTTTTTTAGGTGGAACGTGGCCTTGCCAGGATATTTTGACACCAGAAAACATAAGTTAGCTGGCCCGTCTGCATGCACAGAGAGCAGCTGCACACACGTCTTTTGAGTCAGGTTGTGGGGTTGATAGGTTGTGTATGTAGAGAGTGGACTGTGTGTGTAGATTAAGTTTCATAGACAGTCTGGCAACCTGTGTGTCAAACCAACATAAAAAAATGATGGATCCATGTATTATGATTATCATAAAGTTTAAGGACCATGCAAATTACAGGAGCCTCTGGGGAGAAACAACAGAACAAGTCTTGAAATACGGGAGAAACCTGGGAAAACAGTGTGTGTGAGTTTTGGCAGGTCTGTGACAACAAACAAACCAACAATGTTTTCACTTCACTAAGCCTTGAAAACAATAAATCAAACTGAATGATCAACAATGTTATGTACATCCTATTATACGAATTTTCCCTTACAAGTATGACAGTATATTAAAGTTATTTCGCATTCGCATTGTTTCTGTCTCTCATTTCAGTCTATAGAGAGGGAAGAAAGTCAGATCAAACCGCCTCTACATAGAAACTGAAATGGCCCTAAAGTTATATTTAATGCTGTGTTGAAATGAAATAAAATGTTATTTGAAGATAATATTCACAGTATTGAAACCTTTCTAAGTGATCCCACATCTCACGCAGCCAGTGCAGATGGATATCTTCAAGTTTTCAGTTTCTAACCTCGGGCCAAACACATGACAGAACTACGAACGTTCACAGCCAAAACTGAGCTGAGAGCTGATGGAGCTGTCAAAACAAAGAGAAATTAGCTTTTAGCGCTTTCTTACCACATCCATTAACTAAGCACAGGGATAGTTTGAACTGACACATAAGAAGTAGAGCCGTTAAGAGATATTAGTGTCAGGAGCGTCATACTGCAGGCCTTGTACCATTTAGAAAAAGTCTTATCTAAGTGCAGATATAGAAGTGGTGTAGTTGGATGGTGAATAATGTGTGATTAGCTGACTTAGCACTTATCAGCAGTGAGGAGTGTCCTGTGTCAACAGGCTGACCCAGTTTCAGTCACAGTTTTTGCTGGTTTGCTAACACATAAACCATTGTGCCTCCATATTAATGTGTTATGAGTTAATGGCAACCACATGCATAGACTCTGAATCCTCTTTCAAAGGATCACATTTAAGCCACTGCTTATTCAGGTTTGGCCAAATTTAGGCAAAAACATCCTGGTTAAGATTAGAGAAAGAGCATGTTTTAAAAATGATATTTATTTAAGGTTAGGCAACCTTTGTTGTCTGGTTGAAAGGACAGCTGCTTTGTTAAAGAAACAGATATTTTGGGCAATACGCTTTTTGACTTTCTCACTGGGAGACAGATGAGAGGATTAATACCACTCCTGTATCGTTATGCTAAGAACTGACCTGGAGGCACCCCCAACTGACAGCAGACGGAAACCATTATCCTGGCTCGTTTTTGCATTTCTGTACATGTTCAGCTTAACAAAAGACATATAATGTGTTCATTTGTGAGTTTAAGAGGTTCTGGTAGGCAAATTTTGTTAAGTATGGACACTGTCAGACTAGTTGTTTCCCCCTGCTTTCAGTCTGCATGCTAAGTTAAATACATCCAGACATTAGAGTAATATCCATTTTCTTATTTGACTCTCAGCAGGAAAACCAAACTGCATTTCCAACACATCCTCATACCTAAATGACAGAACAGGATGTTTGCTAATGACTCCAAAAAACACATTTTGTCATACCCGACCTTCTTGGTTAATTTTGTGAAACCGCCAGAGTTGGTTAGGTGAAAACACCACAACTGCTTCGTTAGGGTTAGGAAAAACTCATGGTTTGGGTTAAACGGTAGTTACGTACATAAGTTACTTTACATATGTTACCTATCTAATGTCAGTTAAGTATGTTATGTAAGTTAACATATGTAAATACCTTGCGTACGTAAGTTAAAAGCCAACATTGATGTTTTAGACAGGACATGAACAACAATCTTTCCCAAAATTTCAAACTTTTCCTGAAACAAATACTTTTTAGCCATGAAACAAAGGTTTCACTACCATAAAAAGTTGCTGTTGTTTTTTTTAACCAAAACAACTAGATAGTATCCCTGTTTTGGCCAAATAATATTAGTGATGTGAACATAGATAGTGTATGTAATACAAAAATGGACATACAAGTGATTTTGACATGTAGTATTTAAAGTTTTGCTTCGGTTTGTTCCCCACTGGAAGTCAAAGTTCACCCCTATTTTCATTTACCACTGCATGAGAGCACATGATGTACTGATTAGGTTGATGTAATGTGTGAAGTCTCCCTGTACCGCCCCCTCTCTTCCATGGTCATTTTTGATTACAGAAAAAAAAACAAATTGCATCTGGAGTTGAATCATAAAATGCCACACCTGGAAAAACAAACACTGCAGTTAATCAGATGATCAGTTGGGCTCCCTGACCACAAACTGTCAAGCTCCATCGTCTTCACTGATCCACACAGTCCAAAGAGCTTCATCGGGCCATTGCTGAGCCTCACTGGAGCCCTAAGAAGTGGTGGCAGCTGTTTGGATCCGATTGGGTTGGTGTTTTTGTAATTTTTGCATCATTCCATTAGACCGTAATGTGAGTTTTACACTACACTGAAAAGGGAGCGAAAACGCCAGGATTCGTAGTTTACAACGTGCCAAAAAGGTTGGACTGTGACTCGGGGAAATTTTGGTTGGAGTTTCCATTCAATCCAGGGAGAAACAAAGCTGGATAAGATGAATTACTGAGGTATTTTTCCATGCATGATGGCAGTGGTTAACATGTGTACAATTCAGCTGATCTTTCCAGACATGACACTTATTTGTAAACTCTATTTTCTTTTGGTCAATCTTCATACACAACATTCTTGTGATAAAAATCGTGAGTGTGAGAGAATCCTCTTTGCATATGGAGAGCTGGGGACTTTAGAACAGTCGTTGCAGGGAAGTAGGCAATTCTGGTACAGTTGTACCATTTCTTTCCTCAGTTCATTGCGTATCTGTGTGCAGCAGATTCTAAACCTATAGTCCCCTGTAACTTACTGGGATTACCTTTCAGGCTCCGCTAGTAATTTTCACTACTCACATGTTGCTACATTCAGGAGCATTTCCGTCTTGCACCTTTTCATACTTGCTTCAGCAATGGCGGAATAAACGGGACAAGACACAGTCCAGCAGATATGGCAGTTTTGCCATAAAACTCAACAGAAGATGAAGAAGATTGGTGCTTTTGTAGTATATTTAATATTTACCAAGTTTACATGACAAGCATCCACTTGAATCAGAAATGCATCTGATAGATTAAAAGGAACATTAAAAAACACTGGATGTCTGGAGTTGTTGTGACTCCTGTCATGTCTTTGGAATCTTCTGATTATTATTCTGATTAACATTTTCCCCAAAATCTAATTAGGTCTTGAGTTTGGGAAACTGGCATTATCAATCTCTGCCCCCATTCACACATGACCTTGTGCAGGACATGTTCCCGAACATTTCAGCAATAGACCACATGTGTAAAATGGGCTTTAATAAGGGCAGTGATAATGACAATGTTGGCAATATGAAGCTTGGTAAAGGTCTCACCTGACAGTATGTGTGACTCTCCATTTAACTCTGCATATGGGCTATATACATGCACCGTGTTACATCATACATATCCATCTGGCTGCTACAGTATAAGTCACACAGGAATGGAGCCAGCAGCACGAAACAACTCTGCTGAGGCGCTGGCAACCCTCCTACACTAGTGTTTGAAAAGCCACCTCCAACATGCGCTTTGGCACCCAAGCAATATGTGCACATTTCAGCTTTGACAAGTGCAATAAAGAAACGATATAGCTCTATTTCGATTCGAAACCTCCTTTAGGATTTATAAGGCCCCTGCAACAGTAATTGTGGAGAAAAGATAACATTGTTAAAACACACAGAGCGCATCAGTACTAAGTAGTGGAAGTGGCCAACATTTGCAAACAGAGTTATTCCATAAGGCATCATATTTAACTCACCAACCTCTCCCACTTCTAGGTTTTATAGTTCTAATAGTTTCTCAAAGCCAAAACCGTACTAGGGATGTGTTGATAACTGCATTACTGCAATACAGCAGTTAGTTATGTGATGCCACAGGCTTGCAATTATTACCATCATCAAATTTTATTTTGAAAAATCAGCTTATGATATTCCATTATGCAATACATTTCAGTGCATTGATCTATTAATACATCTGTAACAATAATGACACAAGAAAAATGGATAAACTATCACAGAGGACATTCAGTGTTGGATTTATTTTATACAGTCTCCAAAAAGAGTTCAAGGCTGGATAACAAAGCTTCTGAAAGGTATACAATTACACCAGAGCTGATGTTGTAAAGGTACAATGCAACTGTGAGTGTTAGCTTAACATTAGCCTTTCCTGCTCAGCTTACTTCAGGGCCAACACCCTTCACTTTTCCAGCAGTTGGGAAAGAACGCGTGAGACTTTTCTTGGTCTTGCTAAAGTAACTGACACACTACAACCTGTACTGTACAATTACTGCGAGACTGGCAAATTACTGCTAAGTTTAAGTTTCTGCTCCGCTAGCAGCATTGTCTCCCTCAGTCTGCTGCTCACTCTCCATCACTTGCATGCCACACACATTAGGCACTGCAATATTAAAGGAGGTGCACTACTCCTATGACAGTATATTTCAATAAAATCCAATAAAATGTAATTATTTGGCCAGTTGCTGCAAATCGGCATCCTGTGGGAATACTTTGCTATTTCATCCTGGTCAGAAAAAGTCCATATTGTCACAGCCATAATCCATACAAGTTTAGATTACATATCCTTATGCAGTCTTATTTCTAATGCACTGTAAATTTCACATTTTCACAAGCCAGTCCAGATGATGTTGCCAACTTGTGTTACATGTGCTGAATGAATTTTCTGCTTCGTGCTGTTAGGACACCTTTGGGTTTGCTTTAAAACTACAAACCAGGCAGTGTGTGAGTCACTCAGAGTATCAGATAAGCTTCATGGGATGTTAAGCAAGTCGTATTTTCCAGTGTGGGATGGTGAAATATTACTACTGCACACCAAAATGAGACCAGTGGAGATGGTGTGGGGATAGCAGCCAAACAGAACTGTGCTCTATAATTTTGTCCTTTGTGGGGATGGAGAGAGTCTCGTATTAATGCATCATTCAGCGGCTCCAGTACAGTCAAACTGAAATCACATTATTAAAAGGAAGAAAAAAAATGTTTTCCAAGAAATATTAGAAATGTTCCTTTTCACGTCATCTTCTGGAGGGGTGTGTCGGCGTACGTTTTTGATTGACCACAAGCTGGCTGACTGAGACCTGCCAAGAAACTCTTTGACCTGCAAAGCGAGGGTCACATAACCAACGGAGGCACCCAAAGGCCTAAGTAGGCTCATTTTTGAGCCTAGCCTTGCTAGCTTGTGCATGTGTACTGTAGAAGATCATTAACAGTCAAGAAGCAAGGATCCTTGGGAAGTCTCAGCCTGCAAGGTTCGCTCTTTTTAAACTGTGTCTGAGTGTCCATAACCAGGGCAACAGTAATGTTGAGTGAGACAACTTGTCTGTCATTTTGATTAATAATTCTCCTATTTCTCCTAAAATTCTCCCGTCAAATAAAAATGTTTTGGTTTTATAATTTCTCATTTCGTCCCAAGTGTTTGAAAAGCAGTGTTATGCATTAGAGCAGGGTGTGCAAATAAGGACAAATTGTGTATTGATTCAGTAAGGGACAGTGCACTTTATTTTTCAGGTGGCAACCTTAGGTGGGAGTTACTTTAGCAGGAAAGCTAAAGTGGATTGCTGTCAAAGTCTGTGGCTTTTGTGTGTTGTGAAGGCTACTCCATCTGCGATAGAATGCTGATATTACTCTGTGCAAATATGACTTAAAATGAAAAACGCTGCAGCAAATTTCACAAGGATGTTAAAGCAATCCCCCAGCTCTTAAAGAGGATCAAGGACATCGACTTGGTGATGATGATGACGACGATGATGATCATGATGATGAAAACTTGCTTTATGCTGCAGCAGTAAAACCTTTCCTTCATGCCATACACTGGCAGCTGCCCTGCTCTGCGCTGTGCCATGTTTGACATCTACAGGCTTTATGTAATGTTGTTTATAGCTGTTGTCCAAATTGAAAATCTGAACTTGACTGACAGCAGATCATCTGACAAAGCCTGGACCGGGAAGCCACCGCGTTCACCGATCCTGATTGGATCTTGACCCACCAAAGTCTGACTGAAGCCAAGCCTCCAAGGTGAGGCAAGACATTGACAGAGGCTGCCAGGCAGGCTTTTAGGCAGTTAAGTCTGACCAAATGCCTAAATGAAAATGTTTGCAATGATTCCATGGTTGTTTCTTGACACAGTGGAACAAACTGGATTTTCTAATAAAGAGCCAAATGCAACCACCTAACACTATTCCAAGTCATGGAAAGTTATGGGAGTTCAAATTAGCAATGGTCCCTGGTACTGCAGGTCACACACAATTCATCCAGGTAGTCTTAGTCAAGTAGACAGTTATTCAAAACATATATTTAGCTTGATTACTTTCCATGTTTATACAGTAAACCGTAACACTGCTGTGGATTTATGCTGGGGTTTTGCTGATACATAATTTATTATACTAAGGGATACTGTTGGAAAACTGGAGTTACAGACTACTGTGCCCTACAGCTTCTTTGCTTTCACTGGCTCTCAAACATCCGCAGACATGAGCTCTATATTGTTATACAAGGTCCTCAAAGTCCAGGGTGGAATTAATCCCAAATGTTTGCCACGTTCCTCATGAGGTCAGTGTAATTCCAAACCATTTCTCTCCTCCCTTTTTCTCTGGTGCTTCAACACAGGCATGTTTTGAGCTTCTCTCATGGTTGACCAAGGAGTAAAACTGTGGTAAATAAATACATAAGAAAAAATCATGCAATCAGTCATGATCAAGGAGGAAATTCTCTCTGGAGTCCATTTTTGTGGAATAAGTAGATGTTTCTTATTCATGGTTTGAAGCAGGTCATCACGGTTCAATAATCATGTGTTGATTAATGATCCAGCAGTCTATTTTCTGTTTACCCTGGATGCTCATAGTTTCTCTCACACACATGGAGTGCAACGCTGTGTGTGGGCCTGATTTGGGGTGAGATCGAAAGGCCCTAATCTGTAAGGCTGGAACGCTTCATCATCCAGCATGTGCCACTCCTGAGGTGGCCGGTGCCACCTCAGCTGATGCCTTTCATTAGGCCTTTATAACCTCCTGCATTTATCCCTTTGGTTTAGCCTCACAAGAACTAATCATGGCAGTATTCAAGCTATTACAGTACAATTTTTATGTAGCTTAAAATTAATTAACATTTTAGGCCCCTATTTAGCCTATTTACATAATGCAAAGTCTAAAGTGCATGGCGCAAGAGCATTTAGCCCCACTTTTGCACTTTTGCTGGTAAATGGTGTAAAATCTGGGTGCAAAGTAAGATACAAAGGGATTGCATTATGTCTCTTGGTTAATCATATGTGTGTTTAGGCGGTAACATGAATTAAGTCAGTCAGAGTGTCATCCTCCATTCCCTTTAAAAGTCAGATGCATTGCTATTTAAATGCTCCATTTGACAAGAGAAATGAACTTCTGCTGAGGAAAGGCTTGAGTGCAGATTCAGGAGATGCTGGAATGACACACTTACAAAGAAATGTAGCCCTGACTTTGACAGCAGTGGGGAGTGCATATGGACAGCTAGCTTTTGTCTCCAAATCATCTGACAGGAGATTACAGATATTTGTTACAGTCTAGCAGGATAAGCAAAGTTCACAGCAGAAATTCGTCTCCACTGAAGGATAGGTATGCGGTCCTTGGCTAGCCAACCCTCTGCCTCCGCCGTCTCCCAATCCCCTGTCCCATCAATAACTCTATTTGACAATAGAGCAATCGTTGACTCTTTGACCGGTGTCTGTTGCCTCAAGATAGCAATGCACTAACATACCCATGGACACTGGGCATGAAAATGGCAACTGCACGAGTAGGAAACTAACAACAATATTTGCACTGTGTGCCCCTTCGGCCGGGTGTATGATACTTCAGTGCGGCTTCACACAGAGTATTACTTGGGGTATGACTTTCCAGGTGTTTGCCTCTGATGAACATATCAAATCCTTCCTGCACCCGACTGCACAAACATGCCAATCACCCAATCTGGGTGGAGTAAGTCAAAGAGCAGCGCTTGCCCCTCCCTCATCATGACCACTGAGGTACACTTAAGCAAGAATTTTCAGAACCGGAGTCAAAATTAGAAATACCTTATTGATTTTAACTCTCAAACTGTGTGTCACTCCTTGGGTATGAGCAAGATGTTCCTGAAAAGGAGTCTGGCTCTCAGAGATACATTACAAGATTAAATAAAAATTCATAAAACTATATTACACTTTTGATCCCAGGTTTCCCAGGTACAGTCAGTCTGATTCTTTAAGTAGCTTACAGCTAAACCACTTTTTATACAGTCAGTAGCCTCTAGACTAATTGTCCAGTGAAAACTGAGCTTGTGAAATTTTGGTTAGCTATGAAAGACCAAGTAAAAATATCAGTTACAACCCCTTTACAACATGAAGTATATATATCAAATTTATTTTATCTTCACTTATACAGGCAGTAAGTTTTTCCTTGCCACGGTTGCCAAGTGCTTGCTCATAGTAGAAATTGGGTATCTGTAAATAATCTTATAAAGAGTATGGTCTAGACCTTCTGCCTTGAGATAACTTCTGTTATGATTTAGTGATATATAAATAAAATTGGCTTGACTTTACTATACAGTAGAAATGGCAGAAGAAAAAGAGACCATCTGGTCTTTACCTTGTCCTATCTCTTGGGACATTAAGACAGCCTACATCTTACTTTCAACTAGTTACAGACAGCTGCAGTAGCAGTGTTATTGACCCTTCACCCTTAACCAGGAATTCACTAATGGGCTACTGATGATCATCTGTCTCCATCAGCAAGATGGATTGGCTCATGTCACTTTACCTCGAGAGCTCCTTGAAGAGTCAGGCTCTTATTTTAAAAGGGTCTATTACAGGTTTATTTAGACACTCCACAGCAGCACACCGCAGAGGGCACGGTGACACAGGCAGTGGTTGAAGTAAACCTAATTACTTGCATGTAATACTTGGGATCATTTTTCTGCTACAAAACATTATCATTTATCGCAACTGAGCACTTTCAGCTGTCAAACAAAGTACACAACCCGCATTTATGGTGAAAACAGAAACAAACTGTGTAATGAAGACAGACTAACTTTCTCTGCTAAAACACTGTGACCGCTCATGAGCTTAAAAACCAATAAAAGTAAGCATGTCCGCTAATCTTCTGATTATATGAATGTGTTCCTTTTTCCAGCTCTCCTTCCCGCCTCGGCCCCATCTAAAGATCAGTGAATCAGCTCTGTTTTGACACTTAATGGTGATTGACCTTTGGCCTCTGGTACAGGACCTGGTGTTGGAGTGTTTAGTCTCCATGCGGCAGATTAGCGGGTAGAGTCATGCAGGACAAGGAGAGGCTGCTGCTTCCACACAGAAAGTCTTTATACCTGAGAGCCAGTGATTAGAGACCTAATCTGCTGCTATGGTGGTCCAACTGGAAGACACGCATGCATGCACACACGCATGCAGCGGCATCCGTAATACATTACAGGCATTTCTGGAGGATGATGGCGAGTAAAATGCCCCGTGCATGAGATTTAGTTAGAAACGGAACAAGACTTTCACTTCAAAGGTTAGACATGAGCTGATCCCTCAAGATCATAGAAAACTAGACAAAGAGTCTACAGCCATACAAGCGTCTCTGTTAGGGTGTAACTGGACACAGGGGTGAGCCAAATATAGAATCTTTACCATGTTAAAGGTAGAGTCGGGCAGATTTTTCCAACCTGTTCATAAACACAGGATCATGATGTCAAATACCAACATGGTGGGTTAGTAAAACATCCCAAGCACAACAAAACAATGACACAAGATATGGAAATACAGAAAGGATCTCTGCAGATACAGCCACCACAACACACTTGTAGGGGATATGAGTCTAATATGAGTCTACACATTGTTGCTTTTTTTAAGCAACTTAGCATGCTAACATTTGATAGTACAGCTGATGCTAATGGAACTGCCATTTGTTTGGTAGGTGTTTGCTCATAAACCAAAGTACTGTATTGAAATTTTGACACTAGGTGAAAAAGTATGGTTCATCCTGTCTATAACAAATTTAATCTAATGCACTAAATATTTGTTGAGATATTTCACTCAAACCCAATAGTGACCTAAAGTCATAGCATCTTCACTTTTCATGAAGTTTGGCAGGCAATGGATCCACTTCACTTTAGTGTGATCAGGCCCCCGCTTCCAGCGGCTATCAAGCCATAATAAATATAAAACAAAAATGTCACCTTCATGGGAGCTCTAGAGGAAATGTTAGGGTGTCACCTGTGTTGCTAAGCTCCATCCTCTGGGGACACTGGGAATATGTAAATTTTCTTTCCAGTAGTTGTTGAGATATTTAAGAGGTGGACCAACTGACTGACATTGTAATTCATAAAGCCATGCCACTAGCATTGCTTAGAACACAGAGACACTAGACGCTATCTTGTGATGGGATCACACCATTCACATTGCCCATCAACATGTTGGCATCCCAACCCATGAGTACTCAGTAGTCCTTAGTATATATTATTACACGAGTACTCAGTCCTCATGGGTCAGACTACACTTCTTCAGACTTGGCCTTCATTTCGTTCTCACCTACACACTGTGAAGTTTTTAAAAAAAACACTTAAAACTATTTCAGTGATAATTCCCACCACAGTAGGAGCTTCCAGGACCACAATTTTCCTCACACACAGAAACTCACAAAGTGAAGTTTTACCTAATGTCTAAAGACTGGATGGTAATGAATAAAACTGGGATACAGTGATCAGCGACTTCAAACAAATGTGGGTCGAGTGGGGGAAACAATGACCACTTCCCAACATCCTACCCCCCTGCTTCCTGTGGCTGTATTTGGACCACACCCCTCTTTGAACTTGGCCTTCATTTTGTTCTCACCTACACACCTGTGAAGTTGACTGTGTCATGCCTGGTTGTGATGCTATTGTGTTGACAGACATATAAAGTCCTCAAAATCGCTTCTGTAGTAGTTCCTGCTACAGTAGGTGTCTTCAGGACCACATTTTGCCGTGATGACACACACAGGTGATGAGAAACAAAACAGGTTTTCACAAGGTGAAAACAACATCACATGGCTGGTACATATACATAATCAATGACTATAGATTCATATGCATCATGATCTCAGCCCACTCCTGTTTCTCAGGCATAGTTAGATGGGAGAAAGAGCCTGGCTGCAAAATCTAAATCTGTCAGAGACAGTGGGCTTTGTCCCTGGTGAATTCTGCAAACTGATCCCCCTGATGCACATTTCCTAGAGGCCCACCTCCCAGCCCAGAGGCCTCTGGCAGCAGGTCCGGTCCCACTGCGCTGTGAGACTGAGGGAGTGTATAAAATGACTCCTCCAGCCAGCTCAGTGTGAGAGGAAGGGAAGCATGCTAGGAATATTTTCCACATAGTTGTGCAGGGATGGGGAAACAGCGTGCAGTTGGGTAACAAAGTTATGTGCATGGGAGAACTTGGGTTTCCAACTATTTTAAATATACCCAAGGTAAGCATTTATAATAAAACTGCTTGGACAAAATTAGGAAAACTGGGGTTTCACAGCTAATCAAAAACATTTGTGGTGGTTAATGAAGCCATCATTGAATAAAGTGTTGGGAAAATTTTGGCTTTGCTGAAGAGTCGATGCACGATAGGGGAAAGTACTGAGACTGACATCTTTTTGATATTAAGTAGTTACCAGTTTTTTTTCAGTCATCTTAACATGTTCACGTTTCAGCTAACAGTCATGACTTTTAGTGAAATGCATACTGGCTGTCAACAACAGCTAACCACTGCAAGTTGCCATGTGGTTTAGATGTATTCTTTTATATCCATCAGTGATTATAGACACCTTTTCTGATGATAAAAATTATGATGTTTATTTTGGTGGTGGGGCTTAGATGTCACTCAGCATGTTAGCTAACACTAGCTAGCAAGTTTTTTGGATTTATTTCATAATGACTGAAGAAAATATGAGTTCTTCTGAATACGTGCAGTCAAGCACTCTCCTGGACCGCGAGTGTTACTTGAAAAAGTTAACATTAACTAATGGGATCAGACTTGCAAGCTTTCTACCACTGCGACAGGGTTGGGCAATTGGAAGACTATATCGGCTATTGGTGATTGGCTGAGTCCAATGCTGGTTGTTTTTTTGGGTCAACTGTAGTCATTTTATTTTGCTATTTTAATGGTCTGCACAAGACAGGCGCTGTTCTGACACGCTCAGTGGCACAGTTCACACCCACCGAGCCGGAGTACAAATGAAAAACAGTAACAGGAAAACAGTCTGTAGAGCCAGATGATCTACTGTGGTGAATTCATTTAAAATTTTTTTCCACCACTTTTTTCCACCAAATCAGTTGGATGTTGTTGTAGTTTTCTGTTTAATGAGTGAGAATATATCCTCTCTTGACATTTTCTGAGTTCATTTTAATTATTTTTACTGGCAATGGCAGCTGATATGAAATACAACTTCAATTTAAGCCATTACTAAGATGACAATTTTGGATTTTCCTTTGTTTTGCCTCTATCTAATGCTGTGACATAATCACAATGTTGGCACTAAAAGGGCCTAAAGCAGGGGTGTCAAATATAGGGCCTTGGGGCCACTGGATGACTTTGCAGAGAGTGAAATTTGCAGAAAAGTCATTAATTACAATTTTCTGATTAAAATGTACAGCTCAAAAATGTTTTAGTAGACATGCATCCTGGACACAAATTGTGTTTGTTTGAGATGCTCTTGGGCAGGGACACGTGTACTCAAAAATCACAAACACTCTGCAATTAAATGGTCACGTTAGAGTAGAGAGTCAAAGCTCAGTTTGACTCCCTCTCGAAAGACCGAAGTTTAAGGTCTAACATGACCATGCTGTGACAATAAAGGCGTTTTAATTGTTTTAATATGAGTGCCTTGGAGTTTTTTTTGTGATTTTTGAGTTAAAAAGCACAGCTATTTTTGTTTTATATAGTTTAAATTGCACTTGTTTTTCTTAAAACATCTCAGGCTTTCATCAGTCTTACAAACCCTAACCCTGTGAATGTTTTCAGATTGTTTTACTTATTTTTATTAAAAAAGTGGGGAAATGTATTATTTATAGCCTATTATGCAATGATTTTACTGGTGCAGGCCACTTGAGATCAAAGTGGGCTGTATGTGGCCCATAAACTAAAATGACTCTAACATCCCTGGTCTCTAGCTAAAAGCAGTAAGTGAACTTAAGAGTCAGTGAAGGACAGTTGACTAGGGTGGTCCATCTCCTATCAGTCTTATTAGAGCAAAAACAAACCCAACACTTGTAGCCACCCGAGTGAGGTTAAATACAGGGACTGAGGGCCAAGTAAAACATAGCACAGCCCTGAATGCAGCACTGAGACTGGAGCACTATCACCTCAGTATATATATATTATCTAACTGCTTAGGGAGTGTTGCTGTCAGATAGTGAGAGACTTGGACCTAATGAACATATCTGAGAGAAAACAGATACCAGCAGAAAGGTGTGTGCATGTGTGGGCAGAGAGTGAAAGTGTGTTTATAGAAGACGAAGAGGGGAAACCAGTGAACGTCTGTCTGCTCGGAGCAGAGCCAGATCCACTCAAGGTGAACCCTGAACTGATTTCAACAGCTTACAGCGGTTCACCTCGAGCGGAGTGGTCTGACCAAAATCCAGCTGAAAAAGCTTCCACAATTTGGGTCAGACTTCATAACATCAAAGAGCAGTTCACAAATACACATATACATGCATTACAAGTCCTTGAGCTTTTGGTTTCATTGTAATACATCAAATCATTTGACAATATGCTGCAGCTTTAGCAGATATGCTTGAAGACCTGCAGGCTTTTAAGGTTTATAAGCCAATTTCATGGATCATCAAGCAGAATGATGTAAAAAAAAAAAAAAAAATCAATAAATTATTGATCTCATAGCCAAATCTGCTGCCTGATTTATGTGCTGTGCTGTCAGCAGGATCAGCAGTACAGCAGTTTTTAGTCTGAAACACAGCTTTCGGTTTTTGACAGCTCTGGAGAAAACATTAAAGTAATAGGTTGGATTATGTGTAGTGGGGTTGTATCAGGTGCGTGTAGGTGGTCAGTGTATTACCTGCAAAAATCTGTATCAGTTGAATTCTAACCAATATTTGGAATGTTTTCACAGCTTTATCTTGCCATCAGACAGACATTTCAATGGGAAACCACCAATATAAAAGCTAAATATCGCTTTGTCCAAACCAACCAAACTCCATAGCTGGAATCAGTAATTTTACCTCACAGAACATGGAAGTTGCTTGTCGACTACTGCCTCAAAATGTTAGTTTGTTTGAGTTTTTGAGTGACTTTGCTGTTATAGAAGAATTCTAAATTCACACAATAACATAAAGTAACAGATTAAGGCAGCAGAAGACCAGCAACTCCTGTGCTCTGCAAGGAAAAACAACTTATTTTACCAATGGAGAGAGCGATATTTGGCCTATGTAACAGCAGTTTCCCATCAGAAAAGGCTATCTGCTGCCAAAGTAAAGTGGTCAAAATATTCTAAATATACTGTAAAGTTCAACAGACACTTCTTTTTGTTTTTATTTGGACCTTTTTATGTTGCTAAAATACTTTTTAGTAGTAGTACATTACTTAGATTTCATGCTGGTGCTCTTCTCTGCTGCTCCTTACTGGAGGTGTGCCAACAAGCATCTACTGTAGGTAGTACTGACTATTGAAGTACACCATACAATCCCACATCAAATGATCCAAACTATCCTTTTAAATTTTTGTCTGACCCCACAGTCTGGATGTAAGAGTTCTATGTAGTAATTTAAACCAACCAAGAACATTACTTTCTAATCAAGAAACCAACAATCCATGATTTCTTGCACTGTAATTACATTAAGACGATATTTAAATACAAATCTGAAAAACATTAAATTGGGAGAATGGAATTTCATCCAGCAAACATATGCAGAGTGTATCCAGCCCAGCTTGCAGGAAATCGGCAGCTTGCCACAAGCAGACATTGGTTCCTTTTCAGTGTATTGTGAGCATGCCAATCAGAATGCAAACATGAGAATGTAATGGAGTAATATTAAAAACAGCCAAGAAAACGTGCTTCTGGTGATTTTCAGATTTAGCAGTCTATTAAAATTGGATTAAGTTTTGCTGGAGACCAAGTGTTTTAGATTATAACTTTTATTTCAATGACATTTTGATTACTATGACTAACATCACTGAAGATGTGTCCAGAAGAATCAGCAGATATACTTTGAACAGTAACATTTTACAGGTTCTACGAGATCTCATGGTCACATTTTCTGGCAAAAGTGCTTAAAAAACCCTCTCATACCGTGCATCACAGTAGTCAGGTTTCCAAGCAAATTTTAACTTTATTTCCAGAAAACTGGCTACAGAAAATGCAAATAAATGTGTTTCCATCAACTACAGTTAAACAAAGTCTGTTTATGTCGCACTTTGTCAAATTTAGTCTCTATTGATGCATCAGCTTTTCCATCCCAGCCAAGCATAAAACCTTTGTGTTCTATTTTAATTCTTTTTGCATTTTCACACTTTTGAAAACACTCCTAGTGTTATTGTGTGGTGTTGAAAGTGATGCCACTACAGTAATGATGGCTTTTTTAAGGTCTGCCCTCAACTTAGGGCCGAGTGCTAATTAAAGCAGGGATAAATTCAAATTTCACAATTTTCTTATGAAATACCTCAAGAGCAACATTTCTGATAAATAGTGATCAGTAATGCAGATATAATGACTAAGTGGGTAAAGAGATATAATAGAACAACTAGGACAGTCTAGTGAGTGTAATGCGGCCTTTAAAACCAGGAAAAGACAACACTTATCACAATATATCAATATCCAAAATCTAAGACAATATTCATCTGATATCAATACAACATCAATATCTTGCTCAGCTGTACCTCATCTCACATTTGTCTATTTCTCCAGCTAACAAATATGTATATATGTGCCAGTGGGCTGTGATTGGTGTGAACCTGTGACCAGACATTTTTTTCCACTGCACACTATGCAGCCTAAAGCGATGGAATATTGGTACCCCAGCACCAGCATTAGAAGAAGAATGCTGGCAACACCAAGTGCCACAGCAAAAAACAATAAAACTGCCAATACAATAAAACACTTAATAACTGAGCAGTGAAAGATTGACTATGTGGGAACAGTGAGAGAAAACAGAATCACCTCCGGCCTGTTCACAGCAAATCATCTTCAACCAATCTTCATGCAAACAGGGTTTTTTTAAAAAAAATGCAACGTGTGAGTGTGCCTCACCTCGGTCTTGTAAATATCAGGCCGTACTGCTGGCAGGCCAGGCCCACAGTGGGGGTGTAGATGATGGGCATAAACCTCTCGATGTCTGACGTTAGCACTCGGTAGAAGAGCTTCTCGTTGCGGTCCTGGAGCCCCATCAGAAACACATATCTGGGAGTGACAGGGAGGAGCAGGGAGGAAAACACAGCATGTTAATCTTTAACATCTTGAGGACCCATACCTGCTGAACTGAGGGGGGTTTATTAAAGTCAGATGTTAAATGTGTTTGTGAGTGAGATGCACCGGGCAGCATTGGGGGAAGTGAAAGGAAAAATTTGACGGAGAAAAAGAGAGGCAAAGGTTAAGATCGTAAATATGAGAGTATGTCCATATGAATGCTATATTACAGCGTGATTATATAAAGAGAGGAAAGAGATGAAAAGAACTCTGCTCACATGTACAATAATTACTTGTAAAAATTTGTTTGTGTTCCAAATGATTGGAAAAACACACAGAATAAAAATCAGCCCCTCAGATAGCCGACACAAGCTCTTTGTTCTGATTGTAGATTGAGCGGGAGCTGAGGGTTTGCATATGACCCAAATTAAGCCGAGCACAGCAGAGAGGGCTCTATTCCTAATCAGAGAAGTTTCCATAAAGCCAAGAGCACAAGGTGCCTCTTGTTGAGGGGATAAAAAGCATGCACGCCCCCTCTGCTATAGGTTAGGACACAGCAGCTGCACAATGCACGGTGGTGACAGTTGCTCTTGAGGAGGACTGTTATTATATTGGTGAACCAAATTAGCTTCTGCCACATGCAATTTATCACATGAAGGGTCTGTTTGCCTCGCAGTTTGGAGTTGAATCAGTTTGGCCATAGATTGATAATTAGACTCAAGTATGTTTCTGTGCCTGACTGTTAACACATAAACAATATTACACTTCTTTTATTGTTGCATTTTATAATTAATTATTATCATCATCATCATCATTATTATGCAGCTCTTCTGTCCTGCTATGAAACAATCGGAAGGAATTTTTGAAATTTGAAGTGTGCAAAATTACATACAGATATATCCAGCCAGCTCTGACAGAAGCACACATATATGTTTCTGTCTGGGTCAATATAGTGTCTTGTACATTTTGTATGCTGATCATAATTATTTAATCCTTGTTTTTCTGGATCACAATAAACACGCAGACACAAACACTAACATGGTGGACAAGCGGACAGATGGCGAGTTGAATAGTGGAAGAGGATCTGAGAGTACGGGAAGGAGTGTGAAGGAGTTCAGAGAGGTAAATGGGGCGAGGTTATGGAGGGCCGTAAAGGTGAGAAACAGAATCTTGAAGTCGATGTGGTGCTTGATAGGGAGCCAGTGAAGCTGCTGAAGGACAGGAGTGATGTGCTGTATGGAAGAAGTTTGGATAATAATTATAACAGCTGAATGACCAACTGAAGTTTATGGAGGCATTTGTGTGGGAGACCAGAGAGGATAGAATTGCAACGGGATGCGACGGGATGTAATCAGGGAGTGAAGGAGAACAGCAGTGCTATGAGGTGAGAGTGATGGACGATGATGGTTGATATAGCGTAGATGAAAGTATGCAGAGTGAGTAATGTGATTAATGTGTGCTTTGAAGGAGAGTGTGCCGTCGAGGACCAGATGATAAATCAATTATTTGTGAAATTGATCATCAGATTAGCTGATGATAAAAATGTTAGTTGCAGCCCTCTGTGAGAGATCATCAATTTTACTTCCTCATATACATCAGCATAACTGATTGAGTGAAAGCATGTTGTGATGAGTAAATTGATCTTTTAAAATATGTGAAGTGCCCATTTAAGAGTTGAAAATAAAAACAACACAAAGAGGGAAATTTTAATTGTGTTCACAGCTAACTTTAAATGCAACATTTTGATGACGTCACTCCTCCCTGCTGCTCTGACTCATCAAACTAAACTATGATTACAGTAAATCCTGCCATCAAAGCCTGACATATTACTGCAGCATGCTATTGTTTGATTTCATGCTGGCAAACATTAAGGAAGGTTTCTTTCTCCATTCTTAACCTTAAAAGGCATGTGCACTACCCACACCCAGGAAACAGGAATATTTACAGTACACACTGCTTTATAAAGCTGGATCCACGCTGACTTACTGAGAGCAATGTTTCCTTTAAAGTCAACCTGTTGCGGCAGCCAGGACATAATCTATCTCTATTTTAATCTGTCCCAGCATGAGTGATCAAGTAGCTCATTTTAAGCTTGTTACTGCTTTTCGAACAACCCCACTGGGTACACGGTTTCCCCTCAGCTGTACTATTTTATATACTGCTGTATTTCAGTTGGAAAGGCCTTTGAACATCCTTTTCCTCTGTCGACGACACAGTCACGGTGGGTATTTGAGTCACTCCATCATCTCAGATCATAAATGCATCTGCTCACTGCGCTGGTGCCAAAATTTGTCACAATAATTTGAAAACAAGACAAATTCCACTGACTGAAAAAAAATAGAGTCTAGATCTCTGATTAAAATAGAACAGGACGGAACAAAAGTTTGGAGTTATGGTCGTAAAAAATACATGACAGCGTCCAGCAGTAAATACCAAAGAAGGATTCAGAGTTGGGGAACAGACGGTAAGTAAACACATCAGGCTTGAGTAATGGCAGGCAAATAGCAGCTCTTAATCCACAGGACTGAAGCCCAAAGTTGGAGCGTCCAGAGACAGATTGTCAGTGACATTGACGGGGCATGGGAATGGCAATGACAAGCTCATAATGACTGTTTTTAGATGTTGACACTGTCATGTTGCTATGGGGGAAAATGAGGCCTCTTTATGAAGCCGTCTAGTTCCTGTTGACCTGAAATCCTGTCTCACAAGCAGCTCACTCATCCCTGACATTGGGAGTGACAGCTGATGGAGCAGTTGAATGTAAAATGGTGAGTGGAGTAAGAGGTAATTTCACAGATAGATAAAACTCAGCGCTCGGCGTATAATTCAAAACAGTAAAACAGGCTATGACTTAAGTCTGAGCCCTGATCCCGTTGATCAAAGAGCCCAGACTCAAATGTCAGCATGAGGCAGATTCATTACATAATGCCAACAGCTACGACTCCTGAGCGTCTAATGAAGCATGCAAAACTGAGCTGAAGTTTTCATTTGGTCGCTGCGGAGGTTGTAAAAACACCCGTGAAGGAGAACAGGGAGGCGAGGGAAAAAGCGGAGGAAAAGAGGACCGTGGAGATTTTTTCAGTGAAATATGCAGTGTCGGGAGATGGATGTAGACCTCCGAGGGCTGATCGCTAATCTGGTTCTTGTGTTTTGAAGGCTTCCAGATGTAGGAGCTCTCAGTGTGCACAGAGGCAGGGAAATCCTCTGGGGAATCAGGCGAAATTTCACCAATTTGAAGCTGAGAGAAGATAAAAAGATGCTATGTCATGGTAGTCAATGTTTCTCTCTGTGCTCACCTGTCCAGATCGTCTTTCTTCATATCGTAGTTCTTGAGCACTCGAAAGAGCTGGACGTCCTGGCTGATGAAGCAGGGAGGCAGCAGGCCGTGGGTCCCCAGCTGGAGACGCTCCTCCAGAGAGAAAGCCATGCCCTGTGGACACACACAAACCAAACAATATAGAAGGACATCTGGCAAGGACCTCCAGGCTCAACCATAGTTTAGGATGCAAA
Source organism: Lutjanus erythropterus (assembly GCF_056507025.1). Classification (NCBI taxonomy): domain Eukaryota; kingdom Metazoa; phylum Chordata; class Actinopteri; order Lutjaniformes; family Lutjanidae; genus Lutjanus; species Lutjanus erythropterus. Next base: position 10,032,410 of record NC_139325.1, read on the forward strand.
AGTCTTGAGTGCCCACTGTGTTTGACCTTCCACAGTCATGAGCCTGATTCACAAACCTTTAGGTATCTGACTCATGACTGACAGGTTGAAATACAACAATGGACTACTTAATAAGGTCCTGGTGACTTGGGATCATTGTAACTGTTGAAAAAGAAATTGAGATTCTAAGCATGAGCAATGACATACATTTTGGTATCTACTAGAAGTGCTGTTATCTAGTGTTATCTTATCTATCTTTCAAGTTTTTATGCTAAGCTAAGCTAAACTAGCAATATTCTATGTAGCAGACAAACATCAGAGTCATATCAATCTTGTCATCTAACTCTCAGCAAGAATTCCCCAAAATGTTGAACTAGTCCAGATGCCCACAAGTCCAGAAGTCTAAAATGCTAACCAAGAAATGGATTGTTTTAGCTCTGATAAATTAAAATGAAAAAAAACATAAAATCCTTATGGTTAGAGGATATTTAATTTCCTGTTAGTAAAACAACCCTAACCATGGTCGATCTTGTTGCTCTCTTGGTATGTGCGCCCCCCCGCCCTCAATGCTCAGCTACGCTCTGAAAACTCTGTTTGAACTTTGAACAATTGGATATTTAGGAAAATATTCACCAATCTTCTGTGTTCAAACATTCCTGAGTGATGAGAGAAGTGCGTGTCAAACGTGTCCTCTGTTCGGCCGGGGTGTTTGCTCACAGAGGGGCTCCCTTTCAGCCTGTCTGTCCTCAGAGAGGCCGCTAGCTCACACTCTGATGTGATGTCCGCTTTGCACATCCTCAACACACACACAACAAGGTCCAGACCAATAACCTGCTTCACTGACGTTTGCTTTGGCTTTCATCTTACTCACCTCTGACTTCTGGAGGGGAATACTGAAAAACATGCACACGTTTAGTGTCAAGGCGGTAACCTCGAAGGGTCTGATCTCTGACCTGTGAGGTTATTCCGCTGAGGAGACTGTGTATTGATGTGACTACAGGAAGTTGAGACTTGACTTAACATGTGTCCTGGGTGACCTGATCACAAATGGACAGCTATTAGTATGTGACTTCACACCTGGCATGACAATGCGCCTCCAGATGCATCGGATGTCACTTCAACACTCTATATGGACATAAAAATAGAGCTCATCAGTTGAAAGTTCATTACTGTCCATTTATCCATTCAGTCCAAAGATCTGACTTTTCATTCCTTTTTTTCCTGTTCAGTCCAACGCTTCACTCTGCTATCAACCCACAACTAGCCACATGTTTTACCATCGCCGTCAGCAGCCCAGCGGGGGAAATGCTCTGTGGTGTATGAGCATGACACACACTTTTACTTCCTCTAACTGTGTGGAAATCTGATGTTTTCACATCTGAAATGCCATAGTCAGAGTAAAAGACAGACAGTAAAAGGATGCATCCCAGCACACCACAGAGCATCTGACTCGCCCGCTCTTATTTACAAGAACAGAAACACTTTAAAGCTACTACAAGGAGTATCTAACTGGTTATGAAACAGTCTAAGTTTTATACTGATACCTCTAAATGACCTACATAAGCAAACAAGAGAATCCACAAGATGACTGGCTATTTCTACAGTTATTCTTGATCTCTGCCACCAGGTCAAATTCTCTGAAATCTGTACTTACATTTTATGTTAGTCATTTCAAAAGAAGCAGGAGGAGAGTTTTATTCAGATAAATTTATTTTTGATGTTACATTCCGCAGTTATGGTGGTTGAAACATGAGCACATTTGTCCCCAGGGATCTCCAAAATCAAAAAAGAAAATTAGAAAAGCTCCCTGAATAGTATTAGTTTGATGCATTGCATTTTATGCTGAATTTACAAGAACGCATGAATGATTAAGAAGTAGCTGTCACCATTTCACTTCCCTATTTATGCTAATGAATATGGTTTAAAATTTGTTTGTAAACTTGCAGCCTGCTGGGACAAAGAGCCACAAAGAACACAAAGGAAGAAATAACTTGATGTATAACATTTGCCAAATTAAAAAAAAAGGCCCAAATAATTAAGCATCTGTTGTAGAAAGAGTTTCACAAAGTAAAATAAAGTTTCTCCTAACTCAACAACTCTCAAAATAGCTGGATTTTTTTAAGGGAGTCTGGGATTACTAGATTCAAGATTAACTTTATTGTCCCACAGGCAAATTCTTCTTGGGCTATTACAGTCAGCCGAGTAGGCGGTCCTTGAATGTGATGCAGGACACATTGCGCACACACTGCTAAAAGACAGGGGTCACATGCCGCCCAGACCACCTCCAGTGTGAGCGATCAGATCTCTAATGCATCCTGATTGCTTTCACATCTGCATTTAGAGCTGTCCACTTGAGATTGAATAACCCGAGCCACATGTAGAATGAGTGGTGATTTGCTGATCACAAATCTACCAAAAAATAGTTTATCGTTGTTTTAAGGAAATGTTGTACATCATGCCTTTAATTCCAGGTCTGAACAGGGTAAGGGTGAGTGACAGAGAGATTAGGGTACTTTGGCCACAGCTCCTCTGATAGAAAAGAGGGAGATTTGTCCCAGAACTGCCCAGAACAGGCACTGAGTCCATATTTATAACGGGAACAGCATTCTCTACTATTCTCTGCAAGTGATGCATGATACAGTATGGTGGGTATTTTCATTTTGTCTCCATCCATTAAAGACCAGCGACCCGGCGAAGCCTCAGCTTCAACATGCCAGCTACTGTTGCTGACTGGTGAGACAGAAGCAAGGCTACGCTGTAAATGTCTCTGATTTGGATCACATCCACAGACACTTGGCCCGGCCGCCACAATTTAAATCCTCTCCAAGCCACCAGGCACTTTCTGTGTATCTGGTTGTGTTAAAACAGTTCTGAGGTTGTAAAAAATGCGCCTGATCACACGAGACGCGCTGTTAGAGGGAAGTAGAAAAGCATACGACACAGAATAAGGCATTTGGAATAAATTTTGGCGGCCTTGACGTCAGACTGCTGACCACAGACACGCTTCCAAATGTTATTAGTCTTACATTTTGTTAAATAAAAAAGCAGGCTACTTTTAAACTGTTGGTTTTAGATTGTATCTCAGCGATTCTTGAGGGTAATGATGCTACAAAGGAGGGAGTGGGGTAAAGGAAACAAGAAGAAACAAGCCATTTCCTTTTGGGCAGAACATCTAAAGAAACTAGTTTTGAGTTTGCTTCTCCAAGCTATCAGGAACTACCGCATGTCATTACATAAGTTAACACAGAGGTGCATGTAAACATTCACACAAGTGATGTTAGTTATTTAGTTGGCACCACTAAATCATGACTGAAAAAGGGCATCGGTTATTTCAGACACGAAAGTACGAGTCCCGAGCCATCCATCTTTCTCCGAGGCTCGATGCAGTCTGTACTTAACGGACCTCAAATAGACAGAAGCAGCTCTGAATTACAACCTTCCCCAATTATCAAAAAAGATTTTCTATTTTTCAGAGTGCCAGCTGTTCACTTCAGACTCTGAGTGTGTGTTTGGAGCAGCAGCTGGCCCACGATGCACTGCTGCTCTGCCGTCTGCCACAGCTGACCATGAGGGAAATATGGCAGAAAAGATTCTTAAAATACACAAGGCAAACTAGGCTGTAAAACGAGATTCATCCCTCACACAAACTCCCGCTGCTCTTTCATTAGCTGAGACACAATTACTGGATTCTTATTCTACTTTTTGTAGTCTTCCTGTGAGGGTTGGCTGTTCCTGACACAACTCACACTTGGACACTTAAATGCTAAAAAAAGAGACACACACACATACACACACACACACACACACACACACACACACACACACACACACACACACACACACACAAAAACCCTGAAACTAGAAGAGTGTGCTCCAGTGGAATGCAGATCTCTGCCAGGCAACAGATGGTGAAGCACCTACTGCAATGCCACCACAACTGTCAGATGCAACCAGTGGAGATTTGTATATTTCTGAATAAAGTGTTATTGTATAGTATGGTCTTAGTTTTCTTCAAGTTGCATGGATAGTGTAACGGTATTATAACCAAGTGTTCTTGACTCACCTAACAATAAGGAAACAATAAAGCAGGTCGATGAGTCCAAACTTCTTAATTTAAACAATGTTTGCCAGCTGTGCAGACACATAGCAGAGATGGCAGCAAGGCTAACAAAACAGGGATTTCTTCATCTTGTATCGTGCCAAACTTGGATCATAACATATCAGGTATGTAATTATTTTGCAAATGCTCCTGTGTAAGATGAAACAAAACTTTTAAATGGATGTTGGTTTTTTAACCACGACAAAGGCCAAAATGTTGCCTGCAACAGACTAGGTAAGCCTTGTTTTTAGCCTAACAGTTGTTGATGACTTGGGTCTAGGAGTATGCAACATAAGCTGTGGACAGTAGGCCCAGTCCTGTTGGTCACACATACAATACACACAACCTGCATACATGCTTACATCATGTACCCTGGGTTTCTGCAAAAAGCACACACATACACCCACACAAACTGGCATGCACTAGAATGTCATTAATAGACATAGACAGTATTCTCAGAAAAATATATTTACATTATAAAAAGTAAAATTAAAGGAAGCATTCCATGTGAACCCCTGTGAGTGTACAATAGTTTACAGCACTTAAGTATATCTACTTTGTTTCTTTACACCCTCATACGCCACTATCACAAACTACTTAACAGATTTACACTCACAGGCACACATGGAGCTGTATAATTAGCAGACATGCTACTCTACCACTCTCAGACTATTAAAAACTCATTTTCACTCTTTCTTCAAGGGAAATTGCCTCATTGACAACATTTCCATAGCTTGTAATGACAAGAAATCTACTGTTTGTCTTTTTGTCTGCCTTTTTTTTATTTGTCTTACATGCAACTTTAAGAAACAGCTGTCCTCTCCCAAGTCTGCAGCTTCTCTGCGCTTTTCATGTTAAGTTAATAGAGTCTTACCTCATATGGAGGGAGGTAAGAGGATATTCTTGAGGGCCTCTGTTTTATTTGTATCCAACTTGTGTTTTCTATTGTGTGTGTGTGTGTGTGTTTTGCATTCTGCTACAGAAATCAGCAGACTGACATGTGGTTGCTTCAAAATAACAACACTTGAAGCCAATATAGTCATACCTCACATCAAAAACCTAACAAGAGCTCCATCAGACACTTGTTTTTTTGTTGTTGCTGCGTCAAAATGGTCGTATCAATTGACCAAACAACCAATCAATCAATTAACTTTATGTCAGGTGGTGTAAAGACGAAAAAACAAGAAAAAAACAAATCAGGTAAAAATCTAAAATAGATTATACACTGTAAATCACAGCCAGTTGATGTGAATGAAAAGACCCATGAAAGGGTTCTATGCCTCATTAAGAATAATTATCCACGCAGCTCTGTGGGCTCAAAGGCTGCCAGTGTCACATGTGAAACAGATACCATCCGTGGAGCTGGGCCCAAACTGACCAATTAACATCCCCCACAAAGGGGGAGGCAGCTCGGCCGTCCAGAGGGGGAAACCGTGGCCTGTAGAGTGACTTTATGATTGAAGATACGGTTGGTTGGATCAAGGCTGGGCACCGGTGACGGAGGCAGAAAATAACAGGGGTGGGGGTTTCATGGCGAGAAAGATTAGCGGTGCATGGTTCATAGACTTTGGCTGTGAAAGCGTGGGAATTGTTGACGCCAGTTTTGACATCCCTTTGACTTTTGACTTGAATGTTGGCTCCGCTACGCCCTTGTCCTCAGTATGTAAATAAAGCTGCCAATCTCTTCAATCCCAAGGTCCCATCTGGTGGACTCTTTCAGTCAACGTGTCTGTCAGTCAACCTCCTTTAGGCATCCAGGGAGGACACTGTCTCAACATAGATCAGAGAAAATACTCTACAAGAATGGATAAGTTTCATTTATTGAAAAGTTAAGACTGACAACATTTGAAGTATTAAATTTTGTCAGAACATGACCCTAAAATTTAATCCAGCTGTTGTGCTCCCCCAGAAGCAAAATCTCTAACCTGCCTCTCATATACAAACTCCTGACTGCTTGTTAAAGTAAAGCTGAAATGAAAAATGCCTTTTAGTTCTTTTCAATCTCATCTCCAGTCACACTGTACACCCATTTAACAACATGTGCCAAAATACAAATAATCAATTTCTTTGTATATTAATATAAAAATCATGGAAAATATGTTTATTTTTTCTGTCTGCAAAACAAAATATGACAAGTGCTTATATATGCTAGAGCCAGCCAATTTCGACCAATGATATCATAACATCCCCCTGTCAATCAACCTTCAACTTTCACCTGTGCATAGCTAAGGCTAAGATTCATTAGTGAGCTTGCTAGCAACCAGTCTTTAACTTTCAAACCTTGATCCTGCTCCAACAAAATAGTTATTATGTTTACGGACGTGCTGGCTAGAATTTATTCACGTTGGGGAAAGTGACAGCAGATCATGTGCAATGCATTTTACAGTGGACTGCTTTAGTCACATGCTAATGATAACTACATGGCGCATATGATGGGCTTGGGGCCAGGACTCTCTGATTAATGTACAGTACAAAAATACAACTTGACTGTTCACTGATTTTAATGAAACTGGATCATATTTTCTGGACAAAATGCTTTCTTGGTTTCCCTCTGATGTCTGGCTGATCAGATTCAACTCTGGCTCATAGTTTCTGCTAACTTAGCTGCCATTACATGGCAACAAAACCTGGCTCAGCAGCCACCCAGTCAACACAGCCAGACTGGGACTGAACCCATACGCTACCCATACTGCCATTAGCTTGATTAGCTGTGCAGCTAAGTCAGCTGGTTCAGCCCAGGGGTGCCACAAGCAAAGTCGGCAAACAAGCCACCTTTGTAATGTATTCTCTGTTGGGTAACAAATTCTGCACTTAGCTGTATGGCCGGTAGAGCGTTGCTTTAACACTTAACACTGTTGGCCACTGCGACAAGTCCCTCCCTTGCTGTCTCTTTTTGGATGAAATACATCAACATGCAGAAGCAAAGATCACTGTGATTTCCATTTCATGCATAATTTCGTTAACGTTCCATGGCTGGCTTCTGTTGCTAAGTGTGAACCTAACCAAGCCAAACATACAGACGAGGTTTATCAATCAGAAACGGAACACGATTCAACATTTTTCTTGACTGTAGTTTTTGGTTTATATCCTTCAAAACCAAAGTATAGTGACAAACATACACACCCACACATCCAAACCTGAAAGCTAACAAAAATGCACACACAGAGAGGCCATGTATACACACAAAGCATCCCTATGTTTGTTTGTCTGAGTACAGGTTTGACGCTGTAATGCCAGCTCTCTCTCCCCTCAGCGGCACTAAACTGGGCTGGGCAGGATAAACCCTAGAAAGCTTCCACATGTCCCGGACCACATCTGAAGTGCCCGCACCCTGTGCCAACACATGTGATGCCCGCAGCTCCATGTTCCAGAAGCCGTGGTAACAACCCAAACCTGTAATCTACCCACTGGCCAGTGCCACCCCTTAACCTCGGACTGCTGCCATGCCCGGCCCAAAACGCTCAGCGGAGAGGAAACAGCTAATTAGTCCACCAGCAGGCCAAACAAGAAAGATGAAAGAAGGAGTTCTTTGAAACTGATAAAATGCCTTCTCTGCCTCTCTTCCTCCACGCTGCCCAGGGAGTTCAAAGGGTGGGTCTGTCGCCACATTTTCAGCAGAAAGATGTTGAAATTCAAACATTCTGCTACCTCAACCTTTTAATTTCCATCCGCCACAACCACACAGAGCTCAGTCTAACAGCCGAAGGCTCAAAGCAGCAGAGCCACTCCCTTCATTACAGTTAGACTCTTAGACTCGCCTTAAATTTCCTAATGCAACTGTTTGGTTTAGTTTACCCACAGGAGTAGACTCCTTATCACAATATTAACACAGTTCTGGAACATTTCTCAGACATGTCTCTCCTTTTCATTGTTTTCACTTCCTGTGTGAAAAGCCGTAAGAGAATCTGATGCAATTCCCTACAAAGTGCATCAAGTGTCGGATCTGACAAAATTATTATTGACAGGACATTCAGTCTAAAGGAAACAGACAGCAGACAGACACGTGGTTCTGTTTATACTTCAATGGGTAATGCAAAGGCTGCCTTGTTCTTGTGTAGTCAGCATGTACAGTACTTAAATAATCACATTTACATCACACAGAACCTTGGGGAGACATAAAGTATAAATCTGACCTTGAATTAAGTCACATTTTTTGTCAATAATAAAATTGCTAATATCTGCAACACAGTGAGTGACACGTTCCCCATGAAGTTTCTGGCAATATGGTGAGTGTACACATTAATATTAACAACTTACTGAAAAAGTACTAGCATTACTTTTCTTTTTTCTCAGCAGATAAAGTAATTTACTGCTGTCACGTGTCATGATTCTCCAAATTCATTATTCAATTGAACTTTAGATTTTAAAGTCATGATTTGATTTCTCCATTTAAACTGTTCTTTTTTTTACACTGATGCCTTAAACCTTAAAGTTAAAAGAAAAAGTCTGTATGCTGTGACAAATATTCTTTACATTTTCATTTTTTTCTTTAAAAAGATCATATGAAATTTAATGACCAGTAAGCTATGATTTTCCATCTTTGAAATATTTTTTTTACCATTTCAATCAATTTTTGATTTAATACTGAAATTGTGGTACGTGATAACTCAGTCCAGCTGTAACACCTGCAGAGTGAAAAAATGAGAAATTGTACTTTAACCAGCAGCCATCCTACATTTTGGGAATATTTGCTGAACATGAACTGCTAGCTTAATGTTAGCCCCGCTGACTGCACACAGCAGCTCTCCAGTAGTCCTGCCATTACAGTAAAGCCACAGATTCATACACACTAAAAAAAAAACAACAAAAAAACAGCTGACTCCTGAATGTAGGCAAATCAGTAACTATCATTAGCGAGCCAGCTAAAATGACACAACTTGTGAATTGTCTGCAACTTCCGACATTTTTTCATTAGCAAGAGTCACATTTTCCCTCTTTTGGTAGCAATTCACTGAAGTTACTTTAAAATATTATACTACTTGTGTATATACTGCATGTATGTTTGATTGTTTGGTTGTTTTTCTATTTGTCAGAAGGAATATAGAAAAATTACTGTCCCAAATTTCATTAAATTTGCATGAAATCAGTCATTATGAAGCCTTCAAGAACAGTGGTTTCAAACCAAGGTATGGCTATTGAAAAGTAAATACACACATTTCATACAACTAATTATATTCCTCCTCATATCAAAATGTAAATCGTCTGAAATAAACTCCACTAGAGATATTAAGGAAAAATGCTCACACACACTTTTATATCGTTTAACCCTCTTAAATACAAGAAGGAAATGTACCTTTTGAGTCATCTAGTTAAATAAGTTACTTCATTACACTAGGGCTGGGCTTTACGGTATCGACCAAAATAACCCAGTAATGTGTAAAACTTATATAACTATGCTACACGCCTGTGGGGTCTGATAAAAAATAAATGCATAAAATAGGAATGGATTATTTCAGGAAAAACTAGGAATATGAGAAACACGATAAAGCACCTCATCAAGCATGGAGAAAACTTCAGGGTGGACAGCTGTACCATGTAAAATATATCAAATAAACTAAATAAACTACTCTGTTGGTATTGGTAAGTCTTTAAGGGCATTGGTATTGGTATTGGTATCATATTTTTTTAAATGACACCCAGCCCTACATTTCATGGATGCAAAAATCCTATAAATCCAATCCCATTTTCAAGTGGCAGCTGCTTTCGTTTTTTTCACATTGTCCCTTCCCTACCCTATTTCCGATGCAATTTTATCACACCACACATAGTGGTAAAGCACAGAACATTCCTAAAAATATGTTTTTATGCAGTGGAGGAAAATAAAATCATTTTCTTTAGCTGCTTTTCCTCCTTTTATAAGAAAAATATGGGCTTGTGACTCACTATGAATTTAAATAACCAGTTTCGATGGACACTTTTGACAATATGCTGACAAAGAAAAACTTGAACCAAAAACATAAAGCCTCAAAAGCCTTTCCCCTTTCTTGGAAAACTCAAAAATGATGTAATACCACATAAAGTCATGACTGATTCGGTTTGTGAGATTCCAAGATAAGACACAAGGTCACAGTCCTCTACCCTCCAACACTCTTATCCCACCTCCAAACAAAAATCTGTTGGGTGTCTCCTTGCTCCCCTCCTTTTCTTTCCCTGTGTGCTCTCTGAGCTGCGGCCTCAACGGAGATGCCCTCTGCTCCGGGAGAAACAACCCCTATTGAGAGAGACCTGAGCCTAACACGACAGGGAGGCCTTCCCCTATTGAGCCCCTCTCAACCACAGTCGCAGATCAGACATAGAGACAAAAGCCCACAGGCCTTCAACAGGGAGAGGGCTCAAATGTTTGGCACTGAGATACGGCCTGGCAGAGATGTGTGTGGCCACAGAGCACTTCTCTATTCAGCACTGTGTGGGAGAGGGAGTGCTCTCTTTTCATAGGAGGCACTACAAGAGGTGGCCTTCTTGTGTGACTTGTTTATCAGTAAAACCACTTGCTGAAAGCGATGTATAGTGATAGCCATCTTTACTCTGCTTCCCCTCATTTATCTGCCCTGCTTTCATGTTGCATTAGTGCCACAACAGCTTTTTTTTCATGTTTTCTGAATGTTGAACTTAATGACTCAGGTCAAGTCAACAATGTTTATGAAGCATCAAAATACAAAGTGTCCCAGAGAGTTTTTCATGAGTTTACTACAGAACAAAGAGAGAGTACAGTACAGTAAAAGCAGGTAAAACCACATCAGTCACACTGAAAAGCAATAAAAAGTTTTAAAAGGTGTTAACGGAGGACTTTAATCTACATTTTTAATATGGGCAATTTATTCTGCCAAGCTGACGCTTTTCCATCCAGAGTCAAGTCCAAGTCTTAAAGCTCATGTAAAGCAACAATAAATGTGTGTTCTGAGTTTATCATGCCACAGAAATATGTTTTATTAACCACAAAGCCAAATGAGAATGATTGAAATTTTGGGGGTTATGTCCACACCACTACAACCTGAAAGCAGCCTGACACATGGACGCTCCATCCAGCGGCTTTATTGGATGTGTCCAGACAAGTCTGTTCCACCAGAGCCAGAGGACTGTGACAGGATGGTATTTTTTTCTTCTGTGTCGGGTTGTTGGAACTGAAGTGAGCTGAAGTGAACTGCTGGGCTGATTTGGACTGAAAGAGTCACTGAAGGTTCGTTTGTATCTGACCTTTAGGGAAGGTGGGGAGGAAGCGGAGGTGGTGTTGTTTGTGTGTCAGTTCGTGGGAGTTATGTAGTGTTCGGAGGACCATGGCTCCGGCATGTCACCGAGCTATGTTTCATGCTATGTCCACCCAAAAAATCCTGAACATGGAAATCATGAACAACAGCTTAAAAGCCTAACTCCACAATTCAGTACTACACAGGTCTCAGGGTTTTCACGTTTTCAGCAAACATTTCTAACATGTATAATGTGTTTAAAAGAAAAAGAGACTTTGAATTTTCAGGGCTTACACAAAGTATAGTTTAAGTGCAGTAAAAGTACAGAAATAATGAATGCTTTTGACTAATTGTATTTACCACTTTTAAATAAACCTCATTGTTGAAAAGCACACTGATTGAGTGTGAATTGGTGTGTTGTTCCTGTGATACAATTAGAAATGATTTATGAATTCTGATCTGTTGTATTTCTGCTGTTTTGTATGTTGCCATCTAATTTTTGTTGACCACAGCACAGTCAGGGTTTCCCCCATGGAATTGGTTAGCAGATGTGGTAAGCTCACCACAGCCCCCCACACTGTATTACTAAGTAGAAAACTGAGGGAAAAACAACAACAACAGTCTTTCAAGATTTTTGGCCATGAAGGAAATGACTTTTGGGTGCATGATTAGGCTGTTTGTCTCTATTTTCCACAGTCTGTAAAATTTCAGAAGTTTCTTCTTTTCCCAAAACTATGATATGCTGCTCTGAATGTAGTTAAATGTTCAAACGGTCATTAAATATGAGGCTGTGTGAGTGCCACTGCTAGTTTTCCATGAAGTTTTGAAAAACTTTCTAACTTTTTATTTCATAAAACTTTATAATTATCTCTGCCAGACATAAGCCTGGAAGAGATCATGCATTAGAACATGTGTGCATTTGTGAAAGTGTGTGAGGGACCAAAAGACCTGAAGCTGCTGTCTGTGTCCACAGTTAGTCTCACCTACTACTGGACCCATCAGACTAATGTTTTTTGTAGACATTTATGACTGTTTGCTCAAGGATCTCTCACTGTTGTGGTGATACACGTTTTTTGAAAAACCTATTTTATTGGCTGCCCTGTTTTATACCGACTGCTGACTCTTCGCTCCTCTTAACTGGCCGGTGGGGACTGCAAGTCATCAACAACTGCTAGGCTAAACACAAAGCTTACTTAGTAGTCCGTTGCAGGCCACATTTCAGCCTTTGTCGTGGCTTAAAAACTGACATCCATAGAGAAGTTTTGTTTTATCTTAAGTTGAAACATCTGCATCACACCTTTCCCATTTAGAATTGATTCTCTACTTTTAAACCATTGGTTTTTGGGAGGATTCCAAGTAATAGTAGTTCAATAGTAGTCACAAGTTGATGGTAATAAGATCAATGTTGATCAAAGTCTTTTTTGGTTTGTGAAGTCATCAAATTCATGACTCAGATCTGCTGGGAGCACAAGTCATGGGACTCATGTCCACACCTCTGCTAGAGATTCATATTTACTTTTAAGGCAAGATCATCAAAAGATCAAAATTGTGGTGTGGGTGTTTTGAGGACTCAAATGTTTGGGAGGCATCTTAAAGCCGAAATTATTCTTTCTACGTCTGTGATTACGCAAGGGTCTTCTGGGGTCCATGTGAAGTAACTTTTATCATCAGAGTGTATGCATTGGTTCTGTGTGTACATCTGTGTACCTCCAATTAGTTGTGACTGCACTGACATGTCCGCCACTACTGTACAACAAGCTACAGAATACCATCCGTGCATGTGTGTGCATGTGAATGCATCTTTCATGCGGACTCCAGACAGTAGTTTAAACAAAACTACTACACATCAGTAGTGTCTGCAGCTGTCCTGGTGTGTGTCTGTTTAGGGGTTTATTCAGACCTTAAGATTCAAGCCCACAGAAAGCTTCATAAACAGAAACATATATATTTTTAAACATAAATCTAATGGTTGATTTACCCCATGTAAGTTGGATTCCCTGCTACAAGCCTGCTTGTACTTTCTAGTGAGTCAAAAGCAAGTGTTATGGTACTATGTTTTGGAGAGCAGACAGTGGAAAACCTTTGTACTGGCAGTAAAATGTAGAGCTTTTCCAGCAGTTGCCAGGATAATAGTTGATTTTGAATAAACCTGAAATGAGTCTGTGGGGGGCTGACATTTGCATAACATTCAACAGGACCGTGAGAAAGTCATCTGCAGCGGTTGAGTTCGCCCACACTGCTGTTTTACCATCAGGGCAGTGGATCTGGATTCACTTCTGCTGGTGATGTCAGAGCTCCTCAGACCAGCAGAAACCTCTCTGCAGCTGACCAAACAGGGAACAGAGGACTGCTGAGGTTGTTCCCATAAACACCGCCATCAGCACCGCCATCTACTCTACCCTATTATTACCGCCACGTGTTCTCTCCACAGTGAACCAAGACTCCAAGCATATGATTGTTTGTTAGAGTTAGATATGTAGCATACAGTACAGCGGCATCTCAGCAGAAAAGTATGGCATATATGCAAGATAAGGAAACAAACAGACAGATCGGGATTTTGGGTTTGGCCTGAAAATAAAGAAACTTCTTGCCTTGAGGGTTCAGACATGCCCACGTAATCATCTTTATTCTTAACCCTGAATGCATTATGTGCCCCAGACATGCAAAGTAAGCCCACATGGAAACCAAAGCTCATGCGGGAGACCGGTAAATGCTGCAAGTCAGCTGAAACTGAATTAGAATCTCACTATCACAGGAAGCCTCCTGATGAGTTCACTGGTTTGGCCAACGGTGACCCGCACTGGGGTAGACACTGGCCAACAGCTGGAGGAAAGACTGAGTCATATGTCTTCATCTCTGCTGCAGTGTTTGTAAACACACACACACACATATTGTGCATGCACACATATACACAATGCAAATGTAATGTTGTTAATGCAGATTTAAGTCAAGCCTTCATAAACATACACCGCCTTATGCTTATGCATGCAGACATACAGTGTACGAACACTCTCTGATGCTTCATAAACACACGCACACACACGTAAAGCCTCCCTAAATCCTGATTCACAACAAAAGATGAGTCTATTTAATCCTGCCGCAGGAGAAGACCCACACTCCACGACGTCCGCATTGTCCAGCAGCACACCGTGGCGTCCTCTTGTTTTATCAACAGCGGCATGTGTGTCTAGACGCTGTGAAAACAGCTGGTGGGGGTAAGAGAGTGGATACCCCAGTGGAATGACAGATTTATCCTGTAGTTATCACAGTTGGGATTAGAGGATAGAGTCCAAAGATGAGAAAAACGGCTGGCTGAAGAGTGACAAAAACAAAGAAAAGTGCGGGAAAGAAAGTAAAAGGCGGGGACGCTCTTTTATGAAGGTCAAAGACAAACTGATCAGGGTGCCAGCCGGCTGGTGGGGAGATTGGATGTAACGGACCACTCAAACCCGGGCCAGCATTCACAGCTCTTTTAGGCTGTGATCAGCCAGCCGACCAGGCACGTTATATAACAGCAAAACCACCAGACCACTCACCACCACCACCAGCACGCTCAGCTCAGCCTCTCTCTGATGTTGCCACGTAGAGACAGAGAAAAAGATGAAAAACTGGAGAGTCTATCAGAGGCTGTTTCCTTCTCAGACGTGGTTTGAGTTGTAAACTGAGGAATCATTTAAAGCTGCACTCGGCAAGATTTTTTGGTAGGGTCACACATATTTTAGCTGTCAAAGTCTAAAACCGTGACTTTTCAGAAATGGAATACATCTGCCACAGAGTGAAATCACTAGCTGGGAATCTTCCAAGAACACAGGAAGTGATGAACAAACAA